>NW_005871342.1:23671-49637 GCF_000147115.1 Myotis lucifugus | reverse complement strand
GAGCCCTTCACCATGCGTTAAATCATGTGGCGTCATTCCTTTTTTCCATGCAATTTCCCCATGTCTTTTCAGTACACACACCGCCTCCCCACCCCCCTTCCCCAAATCAGTTCCAGTAAGGGCCCTGGTTCCTGGCTCTCCCTGTGTTCCATTTCGTTGAATGATTATGGCACCAGCATATCTCAACAGATTTACAATTTTAAAAGAATCCACAAGAACATGGGGCAATACAAGTCACAAAAAGTTGGGAAGTCAAATTTTTCTAAAGATAACTATCCAGTTATGCCCACAGCCCAGCTACAGTGGTAGTATTCATCAAGCTTTTATGCTGCCATGGAAACCGATGTATGTACAAGCTTGTAAACATATCTTAAGGGAGACCATGAGTGGAAAACAGGCTGCACTGAGAGTGAGGGGAGCCAGGTCTAACCCCAACGCTGCGGCTGAGCAGCGGGGTGGTCTGGGAAGCTATTTATACCTGCCTGAGCCAGTGGTGCAGATTCCGTCAGTGTTTCTCAAAGTATGTTCCACAGGTCACCTACATCCAAATCAATGGTTATACCTTTTTTTATTTTTTAAGTGCATATTTTGGGCCCCTTCCAGAATCACTGAATCAGACTCTCTGGGTATGGAAACCAAGAAGGATGATGTTAACGAGATCCCCAGGTGGTTCTGAAACACACTGAAATCTGAGAATATCGGGCTGTACGACCCCCTCCGACATGGTATAGTTCCCTGCTCAGGTCAAAATTTGATTTCTTTGGACCCAAAGAAGCATCGCAAAAATCACTGAGCAGCACCAGGAGGAATACGTTCTTGATAATACTTTTCAGGAACATATACTTACCAAGCAATTTCTACGTGTCAGACACTCAAGAGATAAAGAGACCCGTCCGCATGGAGCCTGCTTTCTAGTGTGTGGGAGCAGAGGTAACAGATCAGCTATTCGTAAATATAAGCATAGGTGAGTGACATAGCATGTCAGGTGGTGATAGTGTGCCGGGGAAAATAGAGCAAGGCTAAAGGGTCAGGATGGAGGAGTGTTCAAATTTCTCCTAAATCACATGCACCCACAAAACCAACTGATAGATTCCTTACAAAGGCCTGACAGGTGGGCCCAAAGGCACCCTGAGGTGGACCTGGGAAATGTAGTAGAGCCTATTGGTGCCCCTCCCAGATCCCCTTTAGGGCTGGTACACCTCCCCGAACTCCTTCAAACTCTCCTACTCCTCACTCCCCTGCTCACACTCTTTTACACCCTGTCTGTGACAGTCTCTGATTATGGATGGCACTTTGCCTCAAGGTGGGGTCAGCTTGGTGGTGTGATTTTTGCTCCCTGAGCTCCCTCGGGGACACCACATCCTTGCTAATTTTTCTGCCGCCCCTCGTCCTGGGAGCATTCTCTGTGAATCACTTGCACAAGAATCCCTGTCTCAAGTTCTGCTATTCTTGGCCTAACACAGCCCGGTCCCCCCACATAGGATAGGATACTTAGCTCAGTGGGGTTCTACAGACCACAAGGACTGAGGGTTGTTATGGCTCACTTGCCCCCAAATCTTCACCCTCAATTTCTATTTCCTATTCCGAGCCTTCTGGGGGCCTGGCATTGCCCTGCGGAGAGAAGCAGGCGAGGCACTCAGAGATGCATCCCTGGTGTCTGCTCTGTCTCTCATCCCTTGACTCCTGCGCCACAGGCATTTCCTGCCACGGTCACAGCATGGAGCGACCGTGGTGGGCTCAGGGACATGACCCAGCACGAGGCCCTTGACATCACACGCTCAGACACACTCCATTTTCTGTCAAATACCTACTACTTGAAAAAGGCCACACTTTGTGTACAAGCCGCTGACTTGAAAATAATGCTCACGTGACTTGCACATCAGTAATGCATTTTTGAAAAATCTGACGTTGACATATTTCTGCTCAAATAAAGGAACCTCCCCATGTGACTGCCTCTTTGAAGCAGAGACGGGCGGGCGGGGGCCGCGGGGACGGTGCCAGAAGCATGTTCCAGGGTAAGGCGATACGCACATGTGCGCGCCGGTGGTTTCTGTTACAGAGAGAAGAGGCCCACTTCTGCGTAACAGACTCCACTTTCCACGTTCGCCACATCAGAGGTGGCGTTTTTAATGATGCTGATGGATGCTGAAGCAGACATTCTTCACCGTCTGACAGCACCGACATTCTTCAAATAGCTGCAAGATTAAAAAATGCTTTGAGGGTTTTCTTTCAAATAAATTTTGTAATGTAACTTTTCTTTGCTCCTGGCGGCGGTGGTGGTAGTGGTGGTGATGGTGAGGCAACATGAGAAAAATTAAAGGGGCCGTCGATGGAAGCTTGCCAGGGGCCTCCGTGATGAAGGTCACCTGCCTGCCCATCTCCGATGGCTGGGACCTGGCTGTGCCCACAGGAGGGTGACGGTGGGCGCCTTGTACTGGCAGCTCCCAGGACGGAGGCCTGAGCCCCTGGCTCCACAAGTGCTTGATGAGCGTGGTGTCCAACAGGCAGGAAGAAAGCAAACAGTGCCTCGCTGAGCGCTCAGGCCATGCACTCTGGTGGGGTACCTGGCTGGGTAGAGGAGGAACTGGTAGGACTTGGAAGAGCAGGAGAAGTGATGGTGACTCACCACCCAAGCGTCTTGATTTGAGGAGTTTCCTGCAGGCGGGAAGAGCTGCTGTGTTACTCACGGGCCACTTTCTCCTGTGGCTACTGGGCTACTCGCAGGCCCACAAAGGAAGTGCCTGAGCCTTCCTAGCTCGCCCTCTTGCCTCCTCCCCCTCTCTCGCCTCCGCACACAGAGGGGTCTAGCGTGTTGCTCACCCTGTATGTGCAGGAGAAGCACCAGGGGATCGTGTTAAAATCAGATGCTGACTCAGTAGCCTGGCCCAGAGCCGAACCCCACACGGATAGCAGTGACCTAGCCGGTTCAGACCCCGGCCACACCGAGGGGCAGAAAGTGGCCTCGTGAAGGGTGAGAAGGGTGCTGTCTGTCTTTCTCTGGTGACAGCAAATCTCCAGTCCCATTCCTGGAAATGAGCCCAGTGATTGGGTGCTGCTGTCAATGCCACTGATTTCCCTCTCTATCCATCACAGTCAGGCAAGCGCTCACGCTCTGGCCCCCGTTCTTCCTGCCTCCTGTGCCTGGACCCGGAGCAGCCCCCCCACCCCCAAGAGCATCCAGGGGACACAGAAGTGTAAACAGACTTCTCCCCTCACCTGTGAATTGCAGCTCCCGCTGCTTTAGCAGCAGCGCTGGGGCAAGGCAGCCTTCTCAGCGGCCTGGAGGCGGGCTCTGCAGCTGGGCCCCCTCCTCCTCCCTGGGCGGCGTGGGCTTGGCAGCAGCAGCCACTCCAGATGAAAGGGCCATTTGCTTCTAAATGGCATAAATTGCGCTTTCTTTATTGCTCTCATAACAGGGGCTGCCCTAAAATGGGGGTGGAGGCCTCCCAGTTTGCAGTGTCTCCTGATTTCCCAGCCTTGCTCAGTTCTCACAGCTCTTGAGAGCTCCCTCAATTCCAGCCTGCCTGAGTGGGCACCAGAGCAGAGGATGGGGTGGGGGTGGAGGGTGCTAATTAGCCCAGAAAAGCAGCCTTGGCAAGAAGCCGCAGGGAGGGGAGTGAGGGGGGTTGGGGGGGAAGCCTGGTCAGGTGGAGCACGCCCGTGCTGTGCCGGCTTAGGGCTTGGTGAGGATGGTGGATGGTGACTCAGGGATCACAAGGGAACCTGCGTAAGGTGCAGTTTAGGCAGCAACCAATATCTGCCTTGAGTCACCAATGGGTGTTTACTGTGTTATTAGAAGGAAGGCAGGAGCCATGATGATCTCTGAATAGGGAGAGACTGGTTGACACAGACATGAAAGCTGTCAGGTCAGAATAAGGCACGTCTGTCAGCTTCGCCTCCGGGACTTCGTGTTCTTTGATGAACACGCAGAGGACGGAGCAGATGCAGGTGGCTGTTCAGAGCAGCCTAGCATGGATCAGAGCGCGCTCCTGGGTGGGGAGGGGAGTGGGCAGATTGCTTCAGGCTGGGGTAGTGGCATTCTCTCCCTCTTGCCGGCCACCTTAGCTCACCAACAGGTACTTGAAACTGTTCGCTCTGGAATTGACTTTTAGGCGGCAGGGCTGGGCTGACAGGTCCAAGAAACGGGATAGACATACTAGTACCTTTCCTGCCTGGGCCCTCCAGGCCGCCCTGCAGGCACGCTCAGGGGCATAGGTTTGGACTAGGTCCTGGGGGGCGGGGGGAAAGGGCCTTTAAGTAGGTGGGGGTGTTAACTTGTGTAAAGAGCTTAGATCAGCACCCAGCCTTATGGAAATAATAGTTACAATTATCAGAAGCTCTGATTCACTCTGGCGGTGCCCTCAAACCCACCTGGAGTTGACTGGCACCAACCTGTCAGAATAGCCATCTTTCCCCAGCTTCTGTGAATCAGTCTCCTCTGCTCTGTCATCATCAATGTTTGGGGTTTTTTTTTACTGATCTAAGAGTAAACATTTTCCACTGATTTATGTCTTTAAAGAAAACATGAAATTAGAGTGGACTTGGAGCTGCTCTCTGAATAGTGCAGGAAGTCAGCTATAGCTAACGCTCTGGGACTTACACATAATCCTTGGCGTTTGTCAAGCTATGCTGTGTCGTAGGCGGTGATGGGCACATGCACCGGAGCCACGCCGCCTGGGTTTTACTCCTGGCTCCTCGTGACCTTGGGCGACTGACGACCTTCTTGACTCAGTTTCCTTATCTGTAGAATGGGGAATAATAAGAGTCCCCATCTCAGAGGGTCGTGGGGAGGATTCAATGTGCTCATGTATGTAGAGCACTTAGCACAGTGATGCTGGGTGTCATTGGTAACATGTCTACCAGTAAGAAGAAGATGGGGAACCACTCTGCTAGGTGGTCTATTGGTTAGTCCATCAGTAAATTGGTCAGTGAACTCAAAATCCCCAGTGCAACCGCACACAGAGAAATTTGGGGGAGGCTCTCAACTGTTCCAGTGTCCACTCTACAGGGGTCTGAAGCAGCAGCGTGTAAAGCTTTGGAGATGTAAAAATGTGGGTAGAAAGAAAATCGGTGAGAGCCTTTGTGTAAGGGTGTTCATTTGTCACATTTCCTGGCTGCACAGCACCTACTGAAAACTCTTCCTGTCTTTGGAGAAAGTCCTGCCTTGTGAACCCAAGGTAGAACTCTGAAAACATTTTCCCAGGATCTCTTGCAGCTAAAGCACAGGCACGTGAGCTGGGCTCCACCAAGCAGACACCATTCACTCCCACACAGGCCCTCTCTCTGAAAGTGGTCAATGTAAGAAGCTAGTGCTGACATTCAAAATCTATTTTCCAGTGAAGGTGGAGAGGAAATTTGGGAAAGTGGCAGTGATGAAAGGTCAAGTTCTTGGTGCTACTGAAGGTAGTGGCAGTTGCAGTAAAGTAAGTTCCTGATTTAAGTAGCGACATTGCAAATTGTAGCATCCCAGTGCCTGGTGACCATGGTGACAGAGCAGTTCTGCAGGATGGCTCCGAGTGCTGTTCTTCAACATACCACCCAACCCTGTTTCTCCTGATCATTCTGTGAGCTACCCAATACCCTTTGCAAAAGGCCCTTTTCTACCTAGTCCCCCCCCCCAAAAAAAAAATGTAGTAAAAGAAGTGCAGGTTGGTACCCTGCAAAATTCATCAGTAGGGAGGGCATATCCCTGGAAAGAGAATGAAAATGTGGTAAAATAAACATAACATAAAATTTACCGTTTTAAGTGTCCACTTAGTAGCATTAGAGTATATTCACAGCATTGTGCAACCACCACCAATATCCATCTCCAGAACTTGGGGAATGAAAATTGTTAACATGGACTCATGTCTTTGGAGAGTCTAGGTTTCAAGGTCACTTTCAATTCAAGTCAACAAGCACTCACCCTACGTTCTACAGCACGAGCTCCACGTTCTGTTGCTGATTGCTGCGTTGCCAGCATCTAGTAGGTGGCTGAGAAATATTTGTTAGCTGTGGAGTGGTCACACGGGATATTCTCTAGTCCCGCTCTTGGGCAGTCGGAGTGGGGTGTTGGCAGGTGTATTCACTGCCTGTGGATGGGTCTTCCTTCCTTGAGAAGTGTTGACTGAAGGTGTAAAGCAGCGGTTTCCAGCCTGGGCACTCCTGTTCCCTGGCTGGGGTGGGGGTGGGGGTGGGGGGAGGGAGGGACTGGAAAGGCTAATGCAGATTTTACTTTTACCTAGGATGAAGCTAACAAGGTCTACAGCCCCCCGCCCCCCGCCCTCCCGCCCCCATGGCTGGAAATATGACAACATTTATGACAGTGCATCAGTTAGCTTCCACTTCTTAGGAACTCAGACAGGTTTTCAGTGATTTTTTGCGAGAAATATGTGTAATAATCCAATATTTGGTGGTGAATGAGTTGGGGGACCATTCAGTCATTTATTCAGGAGTATGTATTGAGCCGCTGCTTTGTGGCAATTCTCTTCTGGGTATTGAAGACTCTGACGCAAACAAGACAGACACATGCCTCATATCTAGAACTTACACACGGATGGGGAGAGACAGAAATTAAGCAAATGTCGGATTGATCTGGTGGGGAAAATGCTAGAAAGAAAAACAGGGCTGGGGAAGGCTGGAGAGAGTGACCGGAGATGTATGTTAATCTTTTGTGCAGTCATCACAGAGGCTCGCTGCGAAGGTGACATTTGAGTGGGGACCCGAGGAACAGGAGGGAGGGTGTCACATAGACATTTACGGTGTCCCCGACAGAGAACAGAGGTGCAGAGCTTGGAGGTGGAGCGGGCCAGGCGGGTCCCAGGACCCACAGGGAGGTCGGCGAGCAGAGTGGGATGAGGGGAGAGTTGTAGGCACGAAGGTCAAAGAAGCAGTGGAGAAGACGTGGGCTCTGGAATGTCCTGAATGAGTATTGCAAGGCACACAGACACACCTGCTCCGTCTCAAATGAGATGTTTCCTCCAAGTGCCCCCCATCCTGTAGGGCATCGGTTCTCAACCTGTGGGTCGCGACCCCTTTGGGGGTCGAACGACCCTTTCACAGGGGTCGCCTCAGACCATCGGAAAACACATATATAATTACATATTGTTTTTGTGATTAATCACTACGCTTTAATTATGTTCAATTTGTAACAATGAAATTGGGGGTCACCACAACATGAGGAACTGTATTAAAGGGTCGCGGCATTAGGAAGGTTGAGAACCACTGCTGCAGGGCAAGGGAACCACCAAAGGGACCCCCCCGCTTTTTCCTCCCAGGGGTTGTGGAAGTTCCCTCTCTTGAGTCCCAGCTGTCTGGGTGAATCACCCATTTTTGCTCTCTGCTTCCCAGGCCTGTGCTGGCTTTTCTGCAGCGAGATGGAGACCATTCGTCAGCCTCTGTGAGCCCGCAGCCTCCCCTCAGTGCCTGGCGTGGGCAGCTATGCGGTCAGCGAGTGGGATGCAAGCTTATCCATAAAGTAAGGACGTGAGCGTGAGAGGAAAAGGACAGATCTGAATGGAAGGACAACGGGGGAGAGAGAACTCCGGTCAACAAGCCTGGGAGGTGTGGAGTGATGGAGACGGCAGCACAGTACCTCCCACCCCCACCCCGATGTTTGCTCGGCCTCTTGAAGATGATTGCTTGTATTTCTGCCTCAGAGCTTCCCATGAACTTCCCTGATACATGAAGTGAAAAGAAAGACTGCGGGAGCTGATCAGAGAGCGTAATAAACACAGCGGGTGCCCGTGTTCCTGCCCCGGAGGCTCACGCCTGTGGAATGTGTCAGATTTGAAACTGGCACGTGGAGCCAGCGCCAGGCGTGCCCCCCCCCCCCCAGCAGAACATCTGATTAAACACAAGGGGAACTGTACTGCTTTCGTTCAGCCTGTTCTCTGCTGACACAAACCATTCTCTGATATCAAATGGAAACGAGCGGAATTAGCATGGGAAGGGCCATTCTTGCTGTCTGGTTTTTATTCTCAGTATCCCCACATTTCCTGGTCCTTTGTAAATTCATTTTCTTTTAATACCCAAATGTAATAGCCTGAATCCTCGCTCTGCGTGACTGAGAAAACCAGTCCCCTCCGGATATTTCTAAAGAGGTTGCCAAGCACTTACACGCCCCAAGTGTTGCTTCTCACGTACCCCCAGCCTCCCACCCCGTGGCACCTTCCCCGGCTCTGCCTATAGCTGTCTCCTCACTCTTTCTCATTCTACTCCTCCTTCTGCTCTGCTCCAACCCCAGTGTGAACACTGGCCCTTCCTCTGTTCTCCCCACTTAACTCCCTAACTGAGCTGGTGTGTGTGGAGGCAGGGGTGAGAGTCTAAATATTTAACAACTGCAGTGGCCCAGGCGCTGGGGTATTTCCCAGCATCTAAAAGGGTTCAGGAGTCTGGAGAAGGGCTGCGAGTAAATGAATAAAGAGATGAACATGAAATAGAAATTTGAAAGGCATTTTTGGGAGCCAGAGGAGACCTAGCTTCAGTAACCAAGTTCCCTGAATCTCTGAATCCCTATCTTTTTATTAACACAAATTGCCCTAAAGCAGTGGTTCTCAACCTGTGGGTCGCGACCCCTTTGGGGGTCGAACGGCCCTTTCACAGGGGTCGCCTAAGACCATCGGAAAACACATATATAATTACATATTGTTTTTGTGATTAATCACTATGCTTTAATTATGTTCAATTTGTAACAATGAAAATACATCCTGCATATCAGATATTTACATGACGATTCATAACAGTAGCAAAATTACAGTTACGAAGTAGCAACGAAAATAATTTTATGGTTGGGGGTCACCACAACATGAGGAACTATATTAAAGGGTCGCGGCATTAGGAAGGTTGAGAACCACTGCCCTAAAGCAAAGCAGATATATATATCAAAGGTAAGGTTTGGTATACAGTAGGCATTGTCAGGTTGGGGGGAACTGCCTTTGGCTGTCAGGCAGCAGGCAATAATATATGCAAATCTTTAGGTTTGGGGAAATGCTTTCAGCTATTCCAGCAGGCAATAATATGTATCTTCAGCCCTGCTGAAGCCTCAAGGTCCACCAACCTTTTGAGGAACTTCTTGCATTTATGACCTGCTGGAATTAGCCCCCAGCACCCAGGCAATGGCCAATCAGTCCTAAAGGTGTCTGGATCTGGGAGGTTGGGGGTCGTGGGGCTGGGGCCAGGCCATTGAGGTAGGGATGGGGGAAGAGGCTCTTTACCAGAAATAAATATTCTAACACCAATGTGCTCTCCCAATAGTCTCGTGCAACAGATTTGCTGAAGGTTATTGGGGCAACTTTAAAACGGTCTCAAGCATCACTGTGGGCCTGTCAGGGATGCCCGTTAGAAGCCCCTCCCTGGTGGCCTCTCTCCGTGGGCACCAGCCGGCAGCCCCTGTTCTGGGTTCTCTTCCCTCCGAATGGAGTTCCTTCTCAAATGTGCTTTCACTCTCAAGTCCAGAACTCTTCCTGAACCGAGCTCAGACATTCAGAGGGGACACTGGCAATCCCTTCACAAAAATGACCAATCACGCTGTCCAAGGATGCTACCTTCATCATTTTAGTTCGTTTATGAAGAGCGGCTCCCGCCAATGGCCCCTCATTTTTGCAAAGTGCCATTGAATTCCTCCGCAGCAGACAGCTTGATCCCCAGGGTGAATTCTGCCCCCTCTCCCAGAGCCAGGGGGACAATTTGCAACCATCTTTTCAAATAGCATTCGGGGTTTCCTGCCTTAGATATGGAAAGCTCTTAGCCAGTCCTTGGTAGAAAATACAGGCTGAGTAAGTGATATTTTTGTCCACGACTCTCTAGTCGCACCTCTTGGTAGTTATTGAAGAAATAGATTCATTTCTTCTTTCATCTGTGCAACCAACACACATTGAGAGCCAACTATGTGCTAGGCACTATGCTTGTTTGGGGACAGAGGCTAAAACAAACAATAAAAGACAAAGATCCCTACTCTTGTGGAATTTACAATTTAGCGGAGGAGGCAATCACAAAATAAATAAAACACACAGTATGAGAAATAGCAATAAATGCTAAGAAGCTGAAAAACGAAAGGTGAACAGGTAGTGGCGAGGGAACTTTAGGTAGAGGTCTTGATTTTAGAGAGAGAGGTTTCGTAGGATTTTAGATAGAGATTGAGAGAGGAGGTATCGGAGAAGATGACGCTTCAGTGAAGACCTGAAAGGGGGGGATGGGTGAGCTATGCTGATATCTGGGGTGCGATGGGGAAGAGAAACCCATGGCCACATGGCAAGTAAAACCAATGACGTGAAGAAACTCCAGTTTGTAATAATGACTGAAATAAGGACAAGTGCTCTTGGTGGGTCCTTGGTTTTTTTCATTCATTAAATGAGAAAGATTTATTATTTTAAAGGAAGGAACTACTTTTCCTCACTCTCAGTGCTTTTGGCAATTGTCACACATTTCCTTCCATCTCACTAAGCTAGAGGAGGGTAAATGCCTTCAGCACAGAGGTCAGACTATTCCACCAATAGCTTGTTTATTTGTTCTTTCGGTGCCTGCTTTTTCCCCCGTGGGTCCATCACAGACAGCAAATCAATTGCGGGCTGCTTTTATGAACCTGAACCAGGTACAGCTGTCCTGAATAAGTTCACATTGAAATCATACAAGAATGAAAGTTTGCTCTCACATTTCAGAGCATGTCTGCCTTGGGTGGTTTTCTTAGCTCACGCTCTGTTGCCTGTAACAAGTGTTTAGATTTAAGCTGATAAGAGCTATGAGAAGTGATCAATACTTTAGAGGACTTTAAAGTTGAAAATAGTTCTGCCCTCCAGCAACTCATGTTCCTGCCACATCTTGTGTCTTTTGCATTTGGAGGTGGCATTCTTTTTGTTGCTGTTGTTAATCCTCACCTGACGATATTTTTTCCATTGATTTTTAGAGAGTGGAAGGGAGGGGGAGAGACAGAGAGAGAAACATTGATGTGAGAGAGACACAGTGATTGGTGGCCTCCTGACCAGGGCCGGGGAAGGAGCCTGCAACCAAGGTACATGCCCTTGACCTGAATCGAACCCGAGACCCTTTCGTCCAAGGGCCGGTTCTCTAACCATTGAGCAAAACCAGCTATGGCTGGAGATGACTTTTTTTTAAAAAAACAGAAACCACTGCGTCCTCTCCCTCTTATTCTCCCAAAGGAAGAGAAGAAGGATCATCAATGGCTCATGGTAGTTGCCAAAGGAACACCAAAAGCCAGCTTCACACTCAGGAGAGAATACTGCGCCTCCTCTTCATGATTTCGGGGGCTCTACACATTCAGAGAAACTTCTCTAGTAACAAACCATAGAAATGACCCCTGAAAGTATAGGCTTTGGGGATGACACTCTTAATAATAAGGCCCCGTGGATTTCATTCTCAGGGCAGTAGAGAGCTAGGAGGAATTTAAACGTAGGAGAGGGGTGAGGTAATTTGGCCACTCTGGCTTCCCTTCCACTCCCCTGCAAGGTGTCCACTGCTCCCTGTCCCTGCCTCACCCCCACCAGATTCTGAGCCCCTGTCCTCAGATCCCTCGATTTCTAAGGTAACTTGCAATTATACGAGATAAACGTATGTAATGGAAGACTGTAATGGTAGTCGAGGCCTTCAGACAAGGGCTGATGATCTGACTACAGAATTGTAGGCATTGGCCGGGGACAGGAGAGAACTGATGTAACATTCTTTAATCATGGGCTGTTCTTCCAACTCTGATCGCACACCTCACAAAGGATCAGACTGGTCTCAGAGGAATCCAAGCACACACCTGGTGCCCACTTTCCTGAGGGGGGACCCACAGCACCATCCCCAGGTGGAGGGCAGGATTTGAATCCTCGAGTCTCAACAACAGCAGGGATCCTGGAGTTCCCCTGAGCCATGGCCTGCATCACCCAGGTTCCTCCGAGGGCAGGCTCAAAGTGCTTCCTCTGTTATTATTAGATTTGAATAATTGGCATCTCTCCGTGTTTTCCACGCCTTGATCACCTTCTCAGAGGAGCAGGTGAATGGAGAAAGAGCCAGCAGGGTTCAGGTAACCCACAAAGTAGACACCTGGTTTTGGTGTCATCAGAGGGGTCTGGATTCCATTGTCACAAGAAATAAACCTAAACCTTGAATGGCTGAGCTGAAATTCATGTCATTATCTCCCCCTTCATCTTATCATGGGTGGGTTTTTCCCTATATAGCTTCAAACCTCCTCTATATCTTTGAAATCTCATCACGTGGCTGCTGCAACGTATCTTTTGAATACAGAAACTTCAATGCAAAATAAAGCAATCAGAAGGAGCTGCCTGCAGAAGAAGTCAGGTAATATCTGGTGCATCTCAGATTGCCCAGGGGTACCTGTCTTTCTCTCCCACCCACACCCTCCAGTCCCCTTCAAAACATCAGCCTCGACCTGGCACCTGGCACCGTGGGACTCCGTAAGTCACCTGTGTCAGCCAGCCGTTCGGCCCCGGCTGACCCCATTTCCTGCCTGAGCCTGCCGAGCCTACAACAGCGATGTTCCCGCCTGCGCTGTAACAAGTTAAATGTCACCCTCCGATGTTTACCTGCTTTGAAGTTTCCCGGCTGCGGTCTATGGGGAAACTTTTCTGTCTCCATCGCACTCCTCCTCACGCCCCGTTCTGGGTGCGCACAGGCCCTTCCTGCTGTGATTGCGCATTTCTGCCCTCACAGCCTTTCAGTGGTGGGTCTCTTATTGTCTTTACTAACAAAGACGGCAACAGTGCTAACCCAGGACTTACTATGAGTCAGACACCCTTCTAAGCACATTCGGGTAGATGAGCTCACATCACCCTCACACCGAGCATTTGAGGGGATTGAACCCTGTTTTACAAACAAGGCAACCAAGGCACGGAGAGGTGAAGGAGCCTGCCCATGGCCGCCCAGCTACTGAGAGGCGAAATCTGAATGACAGGGAGTTCACTCCTCCGCCTGTCATTTTCCCCTTCGGCACCTGTGTCCTCTGCAACTGCGTTTAACCAACACTTACTCCTCAGGGATGGAGATATTGAAAGCCATGCCCCCGGTCTAGTTGAGGGGACACATGGGCACATGATAACCTGGAGTGCTGCCCGGGGCAGCGGAGGCTGCGCACGGGGCTGTGGGACGCTGAAGGTGGACACGGAGGTGTGTGTGATCACGCTGTAAACAGGAAGTTTCTCTCACTGCCGGATATTTGTGTGTTCTTGTTTTTTTAAATATATTTTATTGATTTCAGAGAGGAAGGGAGAGGGAGAGATAGAAACATCAATGATGAGAATCATTGATTGGTTGCCTCCTGCATGCCTTCCCCCACTGGGGACCAAGCTCACAACCCGGGCAAGTGCCCTGACCTCGAATCGAGCCGAGACCTCCTGGTTCATAGGTGGATGCTCAACCACTGAGCCAGGCCGGCAGGGCCGCCAGCAGATGTTTTGTTAGCTTCCTTCTGTCTCTTTCTCAGTTTTTGAAACTTCCATTTTCTTTACCTCTTGCCCCAGGAGAGCAGTTTTTGAATTTAGCTGTGCATTAAAATCACCTGTAGTGCCAGTGGCTGGCTGGTGTTCGTCTTGGCTATGTGGTTGACCCATGTCTTGGTCCCCCTTACACTCAGCTGTGGCCGACAGCGTGGGGGCGGAAGCAAGGCCTCCCTGGAAATCCTCGCGCTGCGCCGCCCGTCTCCCAGGGTTCAGTGGAGGACTCTGGGTTATTCCACTCTACACCTGGGTCTGAGAATCACTAACCCAGCACATTTGCCTTAATTGTGGTCTCATTACTCCTGCTATAGCAAAGTCACCTGGCTTGATATTTCTCGGGGGGCTTTGTTTTCATCCTTTAACTTTTCTCTTAGCAAACACTCCCTCAGCCAGTTTTTGCTGCTAGATTTAGCTGAGCAGATAAGAGCTGTGGGTGTCTGAGGGTCCTAACATGCACTGGAGCCATCAGGAAAAAACAAACACATTTTCTTTTCTTTTTTTAAAAAAAAATATGTTTTTATTGATTTGAGAGAGAGAGGAAGGGAGAGAGAAACATCAATCAATCGGTTGCTTCCCGTATCAGATGATGCTCAACCAACTGGGCCACGCCGGCCAGCGTGAAAAAAGCATGTTCTTCTCTCTCAGGACTGGAGGCATGTGGTACTATATGAGGGCAGAGATACTGGGAATGGCCCCACCCAGAATCATAAAAGTAAGAAATAATATGAATATAACATAAATAGATAAAACAGCTATTATTTCGATAGAATTTAATAAATATATACATATGTGAATACAATACTATTTGAGCATCTAGTATATACCAATCACTTTACATGCAGTATCTCATTTAATTCCAACAACAACCCTAGGAGACCGGCATTATTATTATTATTACCTTATCATGCAGAGGAAACGAAGGCACAGAGAAGTGAAATCATTTGCCCAGGGTCACATGATAAGGGAGATGAGCCAGGATTGAAAGGCCATCTAACGCCCAAGCCCACAGGACTAACCTACCTCAGGACCTTCCCACAGCTGCCCAGGCCCCCGCCCCACAGTCACCCCGTCCCCCCTCCCCCCAGTGGCTCCTTTTGGGTCCTGACTAGCACTCCCCTTGCTCACTGCTCACCACACTTCCTGTAATTAAAATTTACTCAATTTGAACCTGGTGATTCTCCCTGGCTTTCTCCACATAGTTTGAGATTCCCCATCACCATGGCAACCAAATTCTTGGATGAAACTGGATCCCTGGAGATAAGGAAATGCAGGGACTAAGGGAGGAGCTGTGAAGGTCCCCCTGGCTGGTAAGTGGTGTCCTCAGGCGGTGTCCACCAGCTGCAGGAATTTTCTCCATCCTACCCTCCCTCACCAGGGCCATTTTAGCCATTAAGTACCCTTAAGGGTCTACAAAAGTGTTTAAACCTCTTCTTAAAAAAAAAAAAATTATAGGAGCTCCAAAGTAGGAAAAGAAAACTATAAATGGAAATGAATGAAGGTTGGGTTAAATGCCTACAAAAATATCACATTAAACTTTAGGAATACATTTGGAATTCATAAAAAATTCAGCGTGCTTGAACACAATAAGGCTTGTTTTTCTTACTTTGCAAAGCTGTCCTAGTGTGCATAAGGATTGCTGAGAAATCATGGCCAATCATGCACTGGATGTCTTTCTTGGAGGCGAATCATTTCAAAAGCAGAATTGTAAAACTCCTATTATCTTACCTCCAAAATAACAAATAGTGTTGGTTCAAGTTGGCCAAATGTTGACTGTCTGACATGTGGATTGCTTTCTAATACGTTTGATATGATGTGGGGTGGGGCCTCCCGAAGGAGTTCCTTATCCCTCGGAATCATGCCACCTTCCCAGACTCAGGGATACCCAAGCCATCGAGCAGGATGCAGAGGTGAAGGGTGGCCGGGAGGAAGGGGCCCAAGAGGGGGGACAGGGATCTTACAGCTCTTCCAGGTCCAGCCAATACCAGGAAAGTGTGGCCGAGAATGTGCCAAATAGATTCCAGCTGCCTTGGCTGGAAGTAAGCCAAGGAAAGCCCGCGCCCCATTTCCCCTTCCCCGAAGGAGGGAGGTTGGGAGACTTTTATTTTTTAAAGCGGAGGAGGGGCGTGAGAGGGGCTGCTAAGCTCCGTGTTATTCTTTCCCTTCAGGGACAGGGGAGCCGTCCTTATCCTTATCGCCCAGTGCTGGCCCTGCCCGAGAACTCCGGGAGGCATTGCCAGTTCACATCTGTTTTCTTTTTTTTTTTTTTTTTTTTTAAATATATTTTTTATTGATTTTTTACAGAGAGGAAGGGAGAGAGATAGAGAGTTAGAAACATCGATGAGAGAGAAACATCGATCGGCTGCCTCCCACACATCCCCCACTGGGGAAGTGCCCACAACCCAGGTACATGCCCTTGACCGGAATCGAACCTGGGACCCTTCAGTCCGCAGGCCGACGCTCTATACACTGAGCCAAACCGGTTTCGGCCACATCTGTTTTCTTATCAACGTCCTGGACTGGAGGGAGACCCCAGCAGCCGTGGTCTCCCCCAATCGGGACTGGTGCAGGGAGGGCCTGCGGTCTGTGATAAAACCCGACGGCAGGAATCAATCAGGGGGCCGCCTTGGTCCTTTGTCTCGGCTGCCAGCCCCTCTTGATAAGGCGGCACAGGGCCAGCGGCCCCCTGGGTTCCATGGCGCAAACCTCTGATGTGAGAGTCTCGGGACCTTGGTTTTCTCACCTGAAAACGAGGCTAGTAATTCCTGCCACTTTTCCATGAGAGAAACCGTGGGCCACAATGGGATAATAGATCTGACGTTGCCTGAAGCCAGTGGTTCTCAACCTTCTGGCCCTTTCAATACAGTTCCTCATGTTGTGACCCAACCATAAGATTATTTTCGTTGCTACTTCATAACTGTCATGTTGCTACTGTTATGAATCATCATGTAAATATCTGATATGCAGGATGGTCTTAGGCGACCCCTCTGAAAGGGTCGTTCGACCGCCAAAGGGGTCGCGACCCACAGGTTGAGAACCGCTGCTTAAGCGATTTAAAGATTTGCTACTCAGTGTGGCCTTCAGACCAGCAGCCTCAGAGTCACCGGAGAGCTTGTTAGAGTGGGGACTCTCAGGCCCTGCCCCGGGCCTGCCCCTGACCTGCCCCTGACCTGCCCCGGCCTGCCCCGGCCTGCCCCGGCCTGCCCCGGCCTGCAGAAACTGAATCTGCATTTTAAGAACATCCCAGAAGCACAGGTTTAAAATAAAAAAGAAGGAACTTTTACCATTTGCAACAGCATGGATGGAACTAGAGAATATTATGCTAAGTGAAATAAGCCAGTCGGAGAAAGATAAATATCACATGATCTCACTCATATGTGGGATATAATGATCAACATAATTTGATGAACAAGAATAGATCGATCTAGAGACAAATGGTAGGGGAGGGGGGTTAGAGAGCAACCAAAGGACTTGTATGCATGCCTATTAGCATAACCAATGGACACAGCACTGGGGTGGTGGGGGCTTGCCCGGGGTGGGAATGGTTGGGGGGTGTGGGTGGGGGTCAATTGGGGAAAAAGAAGACATGTGTGAAACTTTAGACAATAATAATAATAAAAAATCTGCAAACCGTACCTTGTAAGGTATGACTGGGTGGGTAATAATTTGTTGAATCACTGTTAGCTCTGTGAGGTCAGGCCCTAGGCTAAATTGTACCCCACTGTACCCCACTTTTGGGCTCACATACAGTGGGCACTCAATTCATATCTGCTGAATTAATGAATAAGCCTTACATCCTGTGTGACCCCAGAGGGTGATAGGAATAGAAAGGACACTAAACTGAGGCCCCAATGAGACGTGCAATCTACCTGGCAGGTGGGACCCTGCCTTTGGCATCTGTTACAATGCCCAGGGCAGTGGCGCAGACTTCACGGTGCATCGGGACCACCTGGAGGCCCTGTGAAAACTCACTGCTGGGCTGCACCCCGAGTTTCTGATTCAGTGGGTCTGGGATGGGAGGGAGAATCTGCATTCTAACAAGTTCCAGGTGATGTTGATGCTGCTGGCCCAGGGACACCCGCCTCGAAAACATGACCTAGTGCATTGATGAAGCCAGAATATGAGGCATTTGCAGTGACAAAAATATCAACGAGGCAGAAAGGCACTTTCAGACCGAGGGATGTGGTTGCTAATGCGGGCCCTGGTGTCCTTCTCAGGCAGCTGGGGCGGCCCGACAGGGGCCGAGGACAGGGGGGCCAAGGGAGCAGGGGCTGAGTGGTGCTGGTGGGCACCAGGCTATAACTGAGCTCAAAGGCAAGGTAGGTGCCCGGCGCTGGCTGTACATCAGGATCACGTCTGTCACGTGAAAGGCTCCAGTTTTCCTCCCCATTCCCAGGCCTCTGAACCGCCAGGGGTGGGACTCAGATATTCACTCAATAGAACAGCCAGACAGGCACTCTGGGTTATTGCTACCAACCAGTAACATCAGCAATAGCCACCTCCTCTATGCCAGGCCTGAGCGAAGTGCCTTACATGTATCATCTCATAAAACGGTCACAATAGCCCATGAGCCAGTGCATAGTTTCTATTTGCTGCCGTAACAAATCAGCATACAAACTTAGTGGCTTAAGCTAAGAAATATATTACCTTACAGTTTTGAAGGTTAGAAGGCTGACACGGGATCACTGGGCTAAACTGAGTGTCCGCAGGGCTGCGCTCCCTTCTGGACGCCGTAGGGGAGAATCCATTTCCTCGCTCTGCCCAGCTGCTAGAGGCCGCCCACATTCTGGGGTTCACGGCCCCTCTCCCCACCTTCAAAGCCAGCAGCATTGCATCTCGCTGTCTTTCCTCGGCAGCCACATCTCTTTTTTCCTCCCTCTTTCACTTGAAGGACACTGATCGCATTGGGCCCACCTGGATGGTCCAGGATAGTCTTCCTATTTTCATGTCAGGTCATTAAGGATCTTCAGTCCATCTCCATATTCACAGGTTCCAGGGATTAGGCCGTGGGCATCTTTAGGGGGAGGGGGGCATCGATCTGCCTGCCACAGGAAGCACTCTTGTTTCCCCCTCTGGGAGATGAGAACATTGAGATGAGAGAGATTAGGGCATTTCCCAAGGTCTCACACCTAGATGTGGCTGTGTTAGCCTGGGTTCCCCCCAAACCAGGGCCAAACCAAAGACAAAGGCATGCCCTTTACTGGGGAGTGAGATCCAGTGAGTGAGAGACCAGGAGGGCAGAGCAGGGTGTGAGGGAGAGTTGCAAAGATGCGTTGTCCCATTGGCCACCACCTGGGGACAGATTGTCGGTGAGAAGGGGGAAGGTTCCAGGTTGCACATACTGAGCACCAAGCAGGTTCCGGCTCCCCCCACCACCCTGATCCCCACCCCTGGTGGTCCCAGCCCACTTGGTGATGCCAGGCTGCACTTGTGCGAAGCTGGTTGGTCCCACTTGGAACTGGCTCCTGAAGAGGCTGCAATGAGAGATAGGTGAGGCTGAGAGACTGAAGAGAGACACAAGGCAGCATATTAACCCACCTGCCTCTACCCGGTCACCATGAGCAACATGGACCCACCTGCAGTCATGGAAGGTCCAAGCAGAGGGGAGCCCTGAGCTCCCCTAGAGGGCCGCCTCCCATCCTGACTGCCCTCTGCTCTCAGGAGAACCACTCCTTTCGGGAACATTCTCGGCCTGCAAGCTCCCCGTGCAGACATGAGCATCGGAGCGTTTCCCCGAGACTACAACCCCCACCCCATGGATCTGCCTGTCCCGTGGGCACAGGGCGGGGGGGCGGGCGGGGGAGAACCCCACCCTATCTGAGCGCTCCTCGTGGTCAAACCACACCTATAGCTTCATAAACAGGCCCAACCATTTTGGAGGTCAGTGCCGTGACGATGACCAAAAGCCATGGGAAGCATAAACCTCTAATTTTGTAGGCATTTATCCTGAAGAAAGGATGAAAGAATATACACGAAAGCTATAAGTGTGTTCAGCTCAGTGTTGATTATAAAGGGGGAATATCGGGAACAACTAAATGTTCCTATGATGGGAACGCCGTCAGCTGTGGAACAGTGTTGTAGGATAAATATTGACACGGAGACATGTTTACAGTACAGCTTTGCCCTCTTATTGCTGGCCTGAATTTTTGACATTTTTATAATGAGCGTGTTTTGCTTTTGTTTATTTATTTTTTATTAAAAATAAAACCCATTGCTCTCCCCCGTGCCACCCAGCTGACTTGGATGGGCTGGCCCTGGTTGACCCTCCTGAGGTAACTCCCACATTTGTGTCTCCCGCCCTGAGTTTCTCTCTGAGCTCAGACTCAACCATCCACCTACCCACCTGGGATTTCCACATGACCAGCCAGAACGACCTTAAACTTCACATGACCCCAGATGAATGCTCGATGCCCTCCTGCCCCAAGCCTGCTCCTCCACCTTCCATCTGCTGAGTCATCCTTGATGCTTCTCTTTCTCATCCAGACCCCCCGCCCCCGATCCCCGCCACCTGCCATCGTTCTGTCACGGAGTCTTATTGACTTGACCTCCAAATTCCTCACCGTGACCTGCCAGGCCTGACGCTCCAGCCCCTGCCTCCCTCTCCACCCACCTAGTGCGACTCCCGTGCTCGCTTCCCTCAGCTCAGGGCCTCAGTCCAGAGGCTGAGAGGACCCCGCTCTGCCCACTCGGGACCAGGACACCAGCGGTCCTCGCCCTGTCCCTCTGCCTGTGAATGTTCTCCCATCCAGATGTCCCACCTGAGAGTCACTTCCTGAGAGAGCTCCTCTCTGGTCCTCATTCAAAAGCAGCCCCGTCTGTGATTCTGTGTGAAGGCACCGTCTGTAATCACACAGACAGTGCTGGTGTGTCCACCAGGGCCTCGGCTCAGATGGAAATCCAGTGGGTTCTGTTCAGTTCCTCTTGTTCCTCATCTCCACAGAGGTGTCCAAGTCCCCTTGGTTTAGAGGGACTTACAAGTGCCTGGGACTCTTGACAAGGTGGAGAATTATGGGGCGGGGGACGAGAGGGGTCCCCACTCAAGGGCAGCCCAGCTGCTCCTCTCCCTGGTCCTCCCCATACAATGTGCCCCTCTAGGGCCTGGCTTACCTGGGACCTGAGCTGGGAGAGGATGCCAGCTGTACGCATCCGAGAATCTTCCTGTGGCCCCGGCAGTCCTGTTTCCTTTCGTTGTTGTTTCTGCTCTGGTGTGTACTGACCAGGTGCCCTAGTGAGAAGGAAGATGGAGGTGGAAACACACAGAAAACAGGCAGATCCATACTTGCCATGTAATCCTGCCCCATCCCTTTTTACTTGTGTGTTCATTGGTTTATCATTTGATACTCCGTACCTGGTTGAACTGTGCCCCCCTCCCTCCCCTCCATATTCTATCTACCTGGAACCTCAGATCGTGCCCTTTTTTGGAAATACTGTCTTTACATTTGTAATTTGTTAAGATGAGGTCAGATTGATTTAGGGCAGGGGTGGGCAACCTTTTTGTGAGTGCATGCCAAAACCAGCAAAATCTCTGACTCAAAATTCTTCTGCGTGCCAACCCTAATTTTTTGAGAACATGTTACGCCTACTTGATATCTCTTAAGGTGTACGTATGTGAAGAACCTTGAAGAAATAATAAAATTCATTCGAGCGACAAAAACACAGTATATGATGATGAAAAATACATTTATTTTTTTAATGTATACGTGTTATGTAAAATTATTTATTTATCTAAGATGCACCTACACTGAATTTATCTGAAAAATAAAGAAGTCGATATTAAGAAAAAAATTGTAAATGGAAGATTTTAAGAGAGGGTTTCGCGTGCCAGCAAAAGTTACTGGTGTGCCATGTTTGGCACGCGTGACAGGGGTTGCCCACCCCTGATTTAGGGTGAGTTCTAAATCCAATGTGACTGGTGTCCTCATAAGAAGAAAGAAATGTGGACACAGACACACAGGGATGAAAGCCATGTGAAGACAAGGCAGAGATCGGAGCGAGGCATCTACAGGCCAAGGAGTGTCAAGAACGCCAAGGACTGCCAGCAACCAGCAGAAGCGGGGAGGGGCAGGAGGGATTTTTCACTAGAACCTTTGGAAGGCGAACAGCCCCACCAACACCTTGATTTGGACTTCTGGCGCCCACAGCTGTGAGACAACACATCTCCGTTGTTGTCGGCCACTCGTTGGTGATACTTTGCTATGGCCGCCATGGGGAACGGATACACACCCAACAAGACTCTAAGACCCCTGAGGGCAGGAGCCGTGTCTATTTTGTCCACCGTTGAACCCCAGTGTTCAGCACAGTGTCTGGTGCATAAATGGTCCAAAATAAGGTACCTAAGCCTGAGCAGGTGCGACTGAAGCAAGAGGGAGGAGCAAGGACCCAGGTGATCCGTTTGGTCCCACGGAGAAACCCAGCAGGAGGAGAGTGAGAGATTGAGCGTGGCTCTTGCTTCCCGACCTCACTTTCAGATGCTGAAAAGACTATTTTTGGTGAATGCAAATCATAGCTGTGGCCAGTGTCTTCAGCCCAAGGCCACAAGAGCAGGGCGCTGAGCCTGAGTTTTAGTCGTAAGAGTTTATTTTAAAAGTAACCACCCCTGACCTTCAGGCTCAGAGGCCCGCAGACTCAGACGTTCCTGAGGGCCACCCCAGCGTGGCCTGCTCTCCTCAGCAGAGAAAAGCCACCAGTTCCACCGTGGAAGAGGCCCTTGGCCTTCCCTCCACCGCAGCTAAGGAATGCCGCCCCCTCCCATCTGTCGCCTACAGGCCGGCCGCTTTCTGGCATGGTTGACACCCACAAATCACAAGCTGTTGCTCTTGGCTTGCTCCAGTTCTCAAATTAAGTAAGTGTGAGCCTGCCGTGCAGCCCGCAGGGTGGGGCTGCCGGGGCCCTGTGCTCTCCCACAGAGTGGGCGCCTTCTCACCCATTTGGGAGAAGGGGCAGGAAAGAATTTGTCAGAATTGATGGACTTTTAAAATTATTATTATTAATTATTATTTGCTCTTCCTATTAATGGAGCCACAAGTAAGCAGCAACCAGCTGTCCACGGGTACAACATAGGTTGTCAAAGATCTGGGTTCTCCCTTGTTTCAGAAATCTCTCTGTGTCCTGGGTTAAGAACACATTTCTCAGAGGTTCAGTGAGGATTCGAGAAAAATAAGGAAAAGCAGTGTGAACCCGATGGGACTCAGGGTAGTGTTTTGTTTTCCATTTTCCCAAGCTGTAGTTTTCTTCTTTAATCTTTACATCAATGAAGAATGACTCTGACACCCTCAATGAAAGGAAGGAAAAACCCCGATGTGTCCCCAAGCTGGGCTTCCTTGGGACGCTGTGTGTTTGCCCCACACCCACCATGAGAGCTGCCACACCTGTTGTCTTCTTGAAAAAAAAGGAACCGAAAATGCCACACATCTGATTCTGAGAACATCAAGGACCAGGGTGGGTTTTTACTGAAGGTTTCGAAGGAAGAGGAGAAAGAGGTCATATACTATGCCACGTGGGGCAATCTTCTTTAAAATCGTCTTTAGACATGTCTTTCTTTACCCCAGAGTTCCAGCCCTTATAATGGCTGCTCCATCTCTCCGTCATCTTCTTGTTCCTACTCCTGCGCCTCTCTCTTTTCAAACTTGTAGCCTCACATGCTCTCCTTCCAACAACCTCCTCTTTCCAGCCTTTCTGCTGTATGAGAATCCTTCAGCCGCGTATCTCCCGCAACTTCTCTTATTTGGCCTTCTCTTGGCCTCTCTGACTGTCCTCTCTACCTGTCACGCCGCACAACCCAACAGCTGGGCTCGCTGAACTAATAAGATCTCCTTCCTTCCTAGAAAGCATGTGGTTCCCCTTCACGAGTAGAAACCTTTGGTGGATGTAAGCAACCACACCTTTTGTTGACAGATATGACACGGGGGCTTTCTTGGCTGGTGCCATTTAATTCTCCCCATCTCCTGTGAGGTGAGGGAGGTAGGGAATGTGCGATAGATAGCAAGGGGCAGGAGATGGCCAGGACTTCAGTTCCAATCCCATAAAAGGATCAAGGATGTATGAGATAATCCTAGAGCAAACTGAGATAGTGACTTGTGCTGAATATCCAAAGAGTTTAGAAGGGCATCGTGGGCACAGTCTGGAGAAGTCTTAGGAAGCTCCAAGGATGGACCTAAAAGGTGGGCTGAGTCTGATCAGGTGAAGGGAAAGGGAGCAGGTATCCCATTCAGGTGAATCAGAAGACTTGGGGGTGGATGGTGGGAGACACGAAGGAGAGCCACCAGGTGAGCAGTTGATTTCTCCAAGCACATACCTAAACCAGTCTTACTACTTTAAAGTTGAACTTAAACTACAGCCCTCCTGAAACTTCTCCCATTTTCATCCATGGTCTGGCGGACAGACAGGCCATCCTCCACTCCCTGAGACGGAGCTTCCAAGGACTATTAGTTAGGTTGCTTGATTGGATCTGGGTGTGCATTTCCCACAAAAACAGTTATACCTGGGGGTTGGCATAGGTGTAGTCAGGCTAAAACATGTGTGTGTTGAGTTGGGGTGGGGGTGGTATATGGATTACTTTAACATGGTGTGGTAGGTAAACCCTAAGCAAGTAGAAAGCTTTGTGAAAATTTAATATTTTTCAAATGAATTCTTTTTAAAATTCATAGAAAAGTCATGTTTCTGAGATATTCTATGGGAAGTTCGTGAGAAATTACCCTCCCCTCCCCTCCCCTCCCCTCCCCTCCTCTCCTCTCCTCTTTCTCTCATTCTATGTGACAAGCCATTTTATAGGTGATGAGAACACCATGAAGCATACAATTTCTGCCCTCACAAAACTTATAGTTGGGGGTGGGGATAGACACATAACAATGGTTAAGTTCATAATGAAGCGAGTCTAATTGTGGATAGTGTGCCAAAGAGGTACAGCAGTTAACAGCACTGAGCAAGCCTGGCAGTGGTGGTGAGGAGGGGAGCGCTCAGCACGGCTTCCCTTGGATGTGGCACTAAGCTGAGACCTAGCAGGTCAGTCAGCCAGGCAAAAAGGAAGAGGAGATAGAAGAGCAGAAGGAAGCACCAGTGCCATGTCACCAGGGCAGGAAAAAGGATCGCATGTTCTGGGAACTTGCTGGGAAGAGTGAGCAAGTGGGGTCCACTGTGAGACAACAGGAGCAGATGGTTGGGTGCAAGTCTGGGGCTGTTCACAGTGGGCAGGGCTCCCAATGCCTCTGAGGAGAGCTGAGTCTTCTGTATTAAAAGGATAATAATAGCTTCCTCTTAGAAGGTTCCATGCTGCGTGCATTCTATGCCTCGTTACTCAATCCTCATAACCCCTCTACGTGGTAAGTACAGTTTCTCGCCTTTTTGTTTTGTTTTGTTAATCCTCACCCAAGGATATTTTTCCCATTGATTTTTAGAGAGAGTGGCAGGGAGCGGGGAGAGAGAGAAAGGAGAGACACATGGATTGGTTGCCTCCCACATGCGCCCGGACCAGGGCTGAGGATAGAACCTGCAACCCAGGTACGTGCCCTGGACTGGAAATCAAACCCGTGGCCCTTTGATGCACAGGCCAACCCTCTAAACCACTGAGCGCACTGACCAGGGCCAGTTTCTTCCCATTTAACACGGGGAAAACAAGGACTAGAGAAATAAATGAATGGATCTAAGGCCACGCAGCCAACAAGTGAAAAAACTTAAACTTGATCCACGGTTTTCCTGATTGCAAAACCCTTGTTCTGAAACTCTCCCCTCCTGCCAGGTGGCATCACCGACTCTTGCTGAGAGGGGCTGGGGAGGTTGTCTGGATGCTCTGAGAAGCCCCACTGAGCCCTGAGAAGCATGAGGGTTGGGGGGCCTAGAAGAGCGACAGGACGCTGAGGGCCCTGGGGGCTCTGGCTGTGGCAGAGAATGGCTGGGGAGCACTCCGGGGGTGGCGGCGGTGGTGGGGATGCACTGAGCTTGTTCACATGCATGAATCATCCGCAAGGTGAGGATGAGTCAGAGGCTGGCTGCGTTGTTACGGAAGCAGTGGGCTGGGTGCATACGCAACCCGGAACTGCGAGGGCTGAATTTTCTCTCTCACTGTGCATCAGGGGAGGCAAGTCAACTTTGGGGGTGACTTTTAAGTGGAAAACATCTTCTGTAATGCCTGCAGATGACTTTGAGGATTGCGGGAGAGAGGTGTACCTTCGAGAACTTAAGTCCCGATGCGCCCAAAGCCGGGATGTCTAACTGGCGGGAGGAACCCAGCCCTCCGCCTGCAGGGTAGGGTGTTCACCAACCACTAAGCAGCGCCGGGAGAAGATTTAAAATTGGTCGGAGAAGGAATGTATCACAAAGAGAAATCAGGGCCTCCGGGCAGATCCTGAGGCCTGTGATTCGGGGCGAACTGCCAAGCCCCCTGAGTGCAGTACAGTTGGAAAAACCCAGAACCGGTCTTGATGGGATGGACATCAAGATGCCAAAACAGGGACCATTGCAGAATTCCGGAGGAGGAAAACGGCCCCTCTGGGGGTTAACACTCCTCCCTTCAAAAGTGGACCTAGGGGTGTGCTCCCCTATAA
>NW_005871342.1:19949-22780 GCF_000147115.1 Myotis lucifugus | reverse complement strand
GTGCAACCCATTGCCTACGTGTGACCTCGGGCAAGGCCTGTGACCTTTCTCTGAGCCGAGGTTTCCTCGCCTGAACAATAGGGACAACTCGAGCTTCCTCACTGCATTGCTGTGAGGATTAAATAAACAAGATGAAGGGCCAATGATCTTATAGATAATTTTTGGTATGGTGCAGATTTTTCCAAAACATATGGATATCATAAAATCACTAGATATATTTAATTAAAAAATACAGAGATGAGCATGCTGAAGCGTGTACTCTTGTATCTCGCACACAGAAAGCCAACACGAACCTTCACGATTAATAATAAGCAGGACACCTCCTAGGATGCAGGCATGTGCAAGCACATCTGGGAGCTGAAGGGGCAGCCCACGATGGCTCTATTTGCATGAGGGCCACTTCCGTGTCCTTAGAGACAGGTGGCTGCTTCCACCAAAGAAAGCAATACAAGAGTGAGCCAGGCAGAAGCTATTGTTTTTATGACTTAAGCAAGTCACTACATCTGGCCCAAGCTTAAGAGAAGAAGTAGGTTACTTTTTGTTTGTTTGTTTGTTTGTTTTTTAGAGAAAGAGGAAGGGAGAGGGAGAGAGAGAAAGAAACATTGATGTGAGAGCGGAACATTAATCAGCTGCCTCCTGCACAAACCTTACCAGGGATAGAGCCCGCCACCTGGGCATGTGCCCTGACTGGGAATCCACTGGCACCCTTTCAGTGCACAAAAGGACGCCCAACCAACTGAGCCGCACCGGCCAGGCAGGTTTCACCTTTTAAATGGAGCATGGCAAAGAATTTGTGGGCATATTTGAAATCATTATTCCAGGTGTTTACTCACCCATTTCAGAATACCCACTGAACCCTAATGCAATATGAGCAACATAAAGGACTGACTTAATTTATGAAAAGAAAAATTTTAATGCAGAGTCAAAGATAAAGAATACATATGTGGAGAAAGAGAGAGAGAGAGAGAAAGAGAGAGAGAGAGAGAGGGAGGGAGAGAGAGAGAGAGAGAGAGAAATGGGAGCTTCCTAGTTTCTTGAAGAATTACCCAAAAACAGCTTAAGGGAACTGCAACAAAATAATAACTCCTATCTCAATAAGTGCTACTTCTAAAATCTATCTCTCAGAACACTGGCAGAGAGAGAGCAGGGCATGAGCGGGGTCTGGTATTGCTCCCTTCACTGTCTTTCCCTCAGAAGGTTTTGCCATAAGGTTAGGGTTTCAAGGCCTGGGAAGACTCTTAAGTTCAACTTGAGCAGAGCATCTCAGTTAGATCTAGTTCATGAAAACAGTTCCCTTGCTTAACAGAACCAAGCCGGCAACCCAATGCTACTGTCGAGCAGAATTGCAACGTGGGAGGTACTGATGCAAATGTGGACACCTGCATTCAATAGTCCTCACTTGGCTTCCGCAGAAGAACAGCTACTCAAGCACAAAATGGGGATTCCGTCTTCCGAGCATTTGGCCCTGAGAGTCAGATGGACTGTGACTTCCCTTGCTTTCAGGTGTGTCTCCTCTTAGTTTAAGTAGCAGATTCCTCTTAGCAAGAGAGCGCTGTGTACCAGCCACGGTTGGAAGTGGTAGGTTTTCGATGCTGGGTGAAAATATTGTGCTGACAGCCCTTTGACTGCTTAAAGCAGCGGGGTTGTTTACTTGGGCTGGAACACAGCTTTGTGGAGGCAGAGAGCGGGGTCCTATCCTCAAGGTTACCTAGCAACAGGTCTACACCATCAGCAGAGTTTCAAAATGGGCTGGGCCACAAGTACTCATTTGGGGGAATTTCCAGATGACAGTCTTGTTCTCACTCTGTCATCTTGCTCCTAAATTCTGAGTCACCTACCAAGACTCGAGAGTCATTGTTCAGTGCCCCCTAAAACTCTCTCCTTGAAAAAGTTAAAAAAGAGTATTTGTTCATTGCGTATGTTTCTTTGGATACTGCAGAGAGTTGATTACTCGATCACGGAAAATATCTAATTTTAGTTTAATTGAGTAGTATTCTGACAAGCCAGTTTAACATTCAGCAATGTGTACAGTGGTCATTCTATCAACAAAGATAAGGCATTTTTAAAATATACTTCGTCATTAAAAATGTTATTACCAGGGAAACACATCATATATTGGCATAAAGGTATGTTCTACCAACAACAGATTTGAGGGCATTGACATGATAAAAAATAACTAATTTATAACGTAGTCATTAACTAAACAGTATGATGTGACTACCATGCTAGACTGTAGCTAGAAAAGTTAACAAAACATTTGCCACCTGCCTTCTAGAGCTTATAGTGTAACCAAGAGAAGATAATAAAGTAATCTTAAATGTGTGTGTGTGTGTGTGTGTGTGTGTGTGTGTGTGTTGGGAGGGGGGAGATAATGAGTGATGTAATGAGTATTGGGGAATTGCAGTGCGTAGAGCAGTGGTTCTCAACCTTGACTGCACATTAGAATCACCTCATCGGAGGATGAGGCCCAGAAATCAGGATTTAAAAAAGATTCCCAGGGGATTCTAATGTGCAGCCAAGGTTGAGAACCACTGGTGTAGAGGGAGAAATTAAAGGAAGGGAGAGAGGGTCTGGAGATGAGAGTGTGCGTGGGGAGCAGGGTTCTCCGTGGTGGGAGGTGATGGTGGGCTATGCAGTATACCTTTTGGTCCTCCAAGAAACAAGTGCAATGCAACCTCTTCCCTACCAATAGAAACTGGGCACAGAATGGTATTTTGTGTAAAATTGTGAGCCTGTGTATCTTTGTGATAATATTGCTGTTGACATCAGCCCTGTTTTGCATTATTTATGATTTTTACAAGCAGCATTGATCTTATTATAAAGGGACTATT
>NW_005871342.1:0-19229 GCF_000147115.1 Myotis lucifugus | reverse complement strand
CTTTTTTGTAATGATAATGGCATATCCAGTGTTGCTAATTACAGAGCTATAGCTAACATTAACTAGTTAATTCAAATACTGGCCACATTTGCTGAGTATTTCTAACATTTTGGAGGAAGCCCAGTTTAGGTTTGTTTATTTATTTATTTATTTTTAATCCTCACCCGAGAGTATTTTTCCATTGATTTTTAGAGAGAGTGGGAGGGAGGGAAGAGGGGGAGAGAGGGAGAAAGAGAGGGAGAGAGAGAAACATCAATGTGAGAGGGACACATCAATTGGTTGCCTCCCGAATGTGCCCTGACCCAGATGGGGGATTGAGTCTGTGCCCTTCACCAGGAATGGAACATGAGACCCTTCAGTCCACAGCCAACACGCTAACCACTGAGGGAAACTGGCTAGGGCCCCTACTTACGTTTATTTGGAATGTTTGAAATATTCTGTTCAAGATTACAATTACTAATTTTATTTCCTGTTAGTAATAACTGGCTAGTATCTAGCTAGGATAGGTCAGGTAGCAGAGACAGAGAGGAAAGAATAGGTAAAATAGGTATTATGTTAAAAATGATATAGTTGGATCATTGATAAACTGTTTGAATAAATTATAATAAATAGGAATCTTGACACGGGTAAGGATAATGAAGACTTTAGATCAGATAATCTTGAGATAGGTGTGGCCTATCAATAAAATCACATAATTTTATTTTTAAAGTAGAGAAAAATAAACATAGATGTTTCTTACTGACTCAATTTAGCCCTTGTTCTTGTCTTTGTGTAAGGTTCAGATTTCATAGCACAACTTGTGTTCTTGAGATCTGGGGTTTTCTCCAAAATGGATAATCATCATTTGTTTTCTGATGCAATGCCAAGAACATCAACAATTAAAGTTTAATTATTCATTGCTTTTCTTTTTCTTTAGCTTAGTCTCAACTGTGAAACTGGCTATCATCCAGAAATGGTAGCTATTACATTCTTCCTTTAATATGTGAAATACCCAAGGCATTATTTCTCTTCCAAAGATCTTTCACCTTATTCTCTTCAATGTATGTGTGCTAAGGGTTAGTTCAAGGCTTTTATTAATTTGCAGGAAAGAGAAATTATCCTCTGCAGGATCCTCTGACATTTGGACGTCTTTGAAGCTGGACAGACCTGGGGTCACATCAGGTTATACTTTATACTTTCGACTCAATACTTTGTAGTAATGTAACCTTGGACAAGCCACTTAACCACCCAAAGCCTTCCTCCCTAATACGTAAAATGAGAAGAATGATGGTACCTCCCATATGAAACTGTTTTTAAGAATTAAATTCAAGTTGAGTGTTCGGCACAATTCCAGGAAATGTTAGCTATTATTGCAGGTACCATCACTAGTATTTTATGGGCTGAGTTGTGTTCCCATCCAAAGCACACCAAGTTCATACGTGGAAGTGCTAACCCCCAATACCTGAGAATGTGAGTGTATTTGGAGACGAGATCATTAAGGTAAGATGAGGTCATGTGCATGGGCCTTAGTCCAACATCACTGGTGTCCTTATAAGAAGAGGAGATTAGGATAAAGATACACAGAAGGAAGGCCATGCGAAGACACAGGGAGAAGGTGGCCACCTATAAGCCAAGGAGAGAGGCCTCAGGAGAAACCAGTCCTGCTGACACCTTGATCTTGGGCTTTTAACCTCCAGAATTGTGAAAATTAAACTTCTGTTGTTTAAACCACTCAGTCTGTGCTACGGTGTTTGGCTGCTTCTATCATTTTTTTGCATTGGGGGGTGGCATGGGGGTGGGGGGGAAGTTCTGTCCTCTGACCTTCAGCTACTGTGTGTGGGATTTGGCTAACCTGAGTTAGGCCTCAGATGAAATATAGACCCAAAGATCATGTGGCTGTTGTGACCAAGATGCCCCAGAGCATAACATCCACAGCTTAACTGCTTGGCCCTTGTTATGTCGATACTGGTTAGAGCAGCAGGTGTGGGGGGAGGGCAGCAGAGGTGACTCACAGAGGGAGCCTCATACCTCCACGCACTCCATGGCCATGGCCTGTTTTCTTCGCCAAGTGGAGCGAAAGGTGTTGTTTGTTCACCGAATGTTATTATGGGAACAGAATCATTAACCACCACGGAGCTTGTTTCCTGTGAACCAGATGGGAGCATGGTTTCTTTGGAACTGGGGTAATAATGGCCACACGAATGGCTGGTGGCTCTTGGCGGACAACTCCTCTAAGCTGCAGGCACCTCTTTTTCTTTCTTAGCAATTTGGACTCCGTTGTATTCCTTCTTCCAAGCCCGTCCTTGTTGACGGCTCATCTGTCCTTCGCTCTAATTCCTTTCCTCTGGCACAGCCCGGTTAGGCCAGCTGTGAGCTGTGCACGCCACTGACAGCAATGAATCCAAGCCACTGGACCCAGCTGGGAGGCGAGGACCGCCCAGGCCCTTCCCCCCGCCCCCGGAGATTTCTACAGCCAAACTGAAGCCCTGAAGGCTCCCTCGCTGATTACAATCAACATGTCTATTGTCATTGGAGGGGGAAAAAGAAACCGAAATTCTTCCAACAACTACCCGGGAATGTTCAGGAGGGTGGCTCTTCATAAGTGAGACTGGGGTATATGTGTGTAAGTTGCAGGTGGTAAGTACCGGCATTGAGTCTAAATCTCTGTGGGCATTTCAGTAGCGTGGTGAGGGACAGGGCCCACCGCTGAGAGTAAGTGCTTCCTTATATTTTGCATCTTTTTAAAAAAATATATTTTATTGATTTTTTACAGAGAGGAGGGGAGAGGATAGAGAGTTAGAAACATCGATCAGCTGCCTCCTGCACACTCCCTTCTGGGGTTGTGCCAAGGTACATGCCCTTGACCGGAATCGAACCTGGGACCCTTGAGCCCGCAGGCTGACGCTCTATCCACTGAGCCAAACCGGTTAGGGCATATTTTACATCTTAGTGGTCACCCTGCGACAGCCACTCTCAGTTGGCAAAGGAGAATCGGGTTCGCAGAATCCCAGCCCCAGCATCACGGAGCAGAGGCAGAGGCAGAGCCAGGAACAAAAGCGTAACACAGTCACCTACGCTCATCCCTTGGTTTAAGCCTCATGAGTGTAGAGCGGATGCAACCATCTCCGTTTGCTCAGCTCAGTGACGTGCAGAGGTCTTGGGAGAGGCACTGGGTCTGGGCCCTAAGTCTTCCCAGTGTCACGATGCCCCACTACCCTCACGGAGCCGGCCCGCAGTGTCGGCCTCGCCCGCCTCTGGCTTCATCGTTCTAGTATGTCACAACAACAATTTCACTGAGGGAGAGATTTTATTACTGGGGATATCTGAGGGCTGCCGGAATGTTCCCTGCACTGCGTTTTCCGGAGGCCAGCGGAGCAGGAGGCCCTTTGTGTCTGCCGGCAGGAGTCAACTGGGTCTTCCAGCACCGTGGCTGCTCGGCCTGTTTCCTCCTACAACTCGCATCCAGAACAGGAGGTGCGGAGAGCACAGGTTGGGGGTCCAAGTCTCAAGCCCAGATAGTTCCCAACTGGAAGGGCCAAGTTTGGAAAGTGTGCCCTGTGCCCTAGGAGACTGACCTTGCCTGCCTCGCTCTGTAGAAATAGCTTGGCCTGGTGGCAGCTGCCGGGTAAAATCTTAAAAGTTGACCTTGGGCTTGATCGAGGAGTGTGCATTGATTTTACACTCCGTGCCAACACCTATTCCGTCCTGGCCTGCTTGCACAAGAAGGCATTTCTGCATCCTGGGGCTTGGCTGGGGCGACTGCGCTAAGGGAAGGAAAACCAAGGCGTTTTGTGCTGACCTTCCAGTCCGTGTGCCAGCTCTTGAGCAACTGTGAGAGGCCAAGTTCAGACGGCAGGCAATCCGTGGGCTTGGAATTCCCCTAGAGGTTCCCGTGGGGAACCTGAGAGGGCTGTTCCCCTCACCCCAGGCTTGGAGGGAGCAGGACGAGCCTGTGTTGACGAGGAAGGAGTCGGGTGGGCTGAGTGGAGTTGGGAGGGTGACCCCAGTGCCCGCCTTGCTGGGGACGGACTTGGTAAGAAAAGCTGCCACTGAAGTCTGCCGAGAGGAGTGTGGCTGTGGCCTGCTCCCTCCACACATTACCTGAACTGCCCTGGGAAGGCCTTGGGGCCCTAAAATGTGCGAGGACTGCTCCAGAGGGTGACTTCCCCATGTGTCATTCCAGCTGTGCTGGTCACTCTCCCAGGACAGCTGTGGTCTGGGCCAGAGAAGCCTAAAAGTGGAGATGGGCTGCTCACAGGTCCTCCTTCAGGCGCTGGTGGAGCCCAGCTGTTAGAACTGTTTGCCGCCTGGCCGCAGGCACAGCCACACCCCCACAGCCCCTGCAGCCCATGCAGACCCCGCCCAGACCCACACACCTGGCGTGGAAAGGACACTGGGAAGACTTTTCAGCGGGGGTTCACGCTCTGAGGATCTAAAGCCAGATGAGAAGCAGGAATCCTGTCCATCTGCTTGCCCGGGGGCCCTTGGTGCCCATTTGTTGACTCGTTCATTCATCCAAGTAGAGCTCTTGAGACTGCCATGTGCCAGGTTGGATGCCAGGCGCCGGAGGCACACAGGTAAGCAGGCCATGCTGCCGCTGAGCCCACAGTGAGGAGAAGAAGCAAGTTGTCGTGATCGCCGTGCAGCGTGGCACAGGAGCGTGGTCCCGTGCCGGAGGACACACTAGCCAGGAGGGGCCCCTAGTTCAGTCATGCAAGATCAGGGAAGGCTTCCTGGAAGAAGTGACAGCTAAGCTGAGACCTGGGGCTTAGTTCAAACCTGGACCCCTCTTGGTCTGTCTGAGCAGCCAACTTCGTATCCTTCTTGTAGCCTGGCTTCCCACATGTGCCACACAGCCTCTTCCCCTTGCTGGTCTTGTCTGACCCCATCCATGCCTGCCCCCTCCACAAGCCTCTTTTGTTTCTGAATCTTTACTGAGTGTTTACTCTGTGCCAGGCACTGAGCGGGAAGCTTTATAAAGCTTATAGCAACCCCATGAGATAATGGAGTCAGTCTGCCTGGGTCCGGGCCCAGCTCAGCCACCATGATCCATTCACTCTTAGAGAAATTGGTCAACATCCCCGTATCTTCCTTTCTATATCGACAATGAGCCTAATGATAGTACACACTCAGAGTGCTGGTGTGAGGACTGGAGGAGCTCATATATGTAGCGTGCTCAGAACAGCATCTGGGATATAGTAAGAGCTACGTAAGTCTGTGCTAGTGTTGGCGTAGCCTCCGTTTTTATAGATGAGGATATCGAGCTTCAGAGACGTTAAGGCATTTGTCCAGAGTCACACAGCTGGCAATTGTCAGAGGCAGGATTTGAAGGCAGGATCTCTGCCTGCATTGCCCAGAGAGCCCTTTTCCTTGACGCCTCAGCTGTGTCTGCTCTGTGGCTACCTCTGTCACCAGTTCTGGTCCGTTCCACCTGCCTCTGTGTCCAAGTTTGTGACCTGCTTTGCTAGACTCTGCTGTTCCCCACTGATGTGCTGCAGCAGCCGAGCCTGTCCCGGCCTATCACCGCCCACATCCGGACACTGGCACGCACAAGCCCGCTCTACCTGAGCCCTGTCCTCCCAAACTGGCCGAGCTTGTGCAGAGAGGGGACCGGGTTGCCTGGAGAAGGCAGTGTGGAGGGAAGGAGGCATCGGGAAGACGACTGAGGATGCTGAGGTGCCCGAGAGAGAGAGAGAGAGAGAGAGAGAGAGAGAGAGAGGTGTCAACGTGGAGGGAGGCTGGTAGGTAAAAGAGGGTTTTGAGTATGAAGAAACTTTGCTCTGTGGAGGCCTTTTAATGTGACTGCTCGGATTACAACACTGACTAAGGCACTGAGCACTCATTAAGTAGAAATTTCTACATTTGCTCTGTAAGTTCTCATAGCAGCTCACTGGGTCTGTGGGAATCTGCCCTGTGTGAGGGAGGAAAAGTGGCCTCACGAAGGTGGGCTTGACCAGAGGAGCGAGCAACTGGGACTTGGGATCTCCCAGTTCTGTGCTCACCCCGTGACCTTGGGACCGATGCCCGTGCTTCTAGAGCCGGTTTCCTCATCTGGAAACTAAGGGAAATTTTGCAGGTTTCCTCTGAAGGGTGTTTTGAAGAGCTGTCATAGACCATTTTCCAAGTTCAACGTGTCAGATGGCCAGAAAGAACACTGCTGTTTCAGAAAATCTGCAACAGTTTTCAAATCCACTATTACTTCCTTCTAGGGGCGTTTTCCTAAATAGGAGCCGGGTTAGTTCCGACAGATTCCGTGCTGCGTTTATCCACTCCTGGAAAACAAAGACCAAAGTTAGTTATTTATTTAAGTCTTATTTGAGACATTTCAGCCCGTTATCCTTTTAGCTGGACCATCGAACCGACCCTCAGAAATGAGAACCAGCTGACGAAATAAATAGTTGCACATGGAAAAGAAGCAAGACGCGCCTTTCCAAAACTAATAATATTAACAAACTTCCAAGGGACACATGAGCCATACGTCATAAAAATTGGGGGAGAAAAGACATAAAATTTGAATTAGGACTCTGAGAACAGCTTGGTGGCTTATTTTGCTGTTGTTTGTTTGTTCTGTGTGTGTGCGTGTTTTTTGCTAGGAATCTGCCCACCCTTTTTTTCTGGCCCCTTTCCCTTCTGACAGCACCATTTATTCAAATTCTTTCTGTAACTGTCTTTAGCCCACAGATTTAGATCCTGGGATTCAATGTCTTGCCTGGACTCCCAGCGCAGCCTGTCAATAGGAAATTTATTAAAATACCTCAGTAAGTCACGTGACCAGGTGTAACTGGTTGGAGCTAAACCCATAGGAAGGATGGTCTTGCTCTCAAAATCAGTTCTCTGGCAAGGCTGCCTTTGGGGCAGATACAGTGACATTGGACTGCACACGAGGGCAGACCCCAATCTGGGTGGCAAGGCCAAGATTCACAAAGCCACGCACGCCTGGGGGAGGGGCTGGACCTCCTGGGTCCACTCCTTAAGAGAAACACCCATTCTAGGTCTCTGGATTGTCCCATGTCCAGTGCAGCCCACACAAGGCCAACATTCAGGTGCCACTCACCAGTGTTTGCCGGGCTATCATTCACTATCCCTGCTCTCCAGTGTGCTGGTGATAGAAATGCTGGCTGATCCCTGAAGAGCCACAGTCTTCATCCAGAGTCTAGAGTCACTGTGGAGAAGCAGCTGACCAGCCAGGGACTAATGTCTGCGCCACCCCTCCCCACCCCCCCACCCCGCCACCAACCCACCCTGGGTGACTAGTTCTGTCCCGTGAAATATGAGCCTGAATGATGGGACACACTCTGGCTGAGGTGGCTAAGTAGCCGGGTGTCTTTCCTCATCCTCTCCCCACCATGTGTCACTGAGGGGCAAGGGCCTGGGTCCTGAGTCACTGTGTGGAGGACAAGCCCAGGAGCTCTGCCTGACCCGGACGGTCTGATTGGCGTTTCTGTGAGCAGGACATAAACTTTGTGTGTTCCGCTGCTCGTGTGTGGGGGTTGTTTATCTTAGCCAATGCTAAGCTAGTGCCCGAGCAGCATTTCCTAAAGCAACGTGTCTCCTGATAAATGGATTTCCCCCAGTTCCTCTCTTTCTCTGTGCAGCACACACCAGGCCTGCCCACCTGCCCGTGGCCTTGTTGGAGCCTCCGTGTGTGTCTGACCCTCCACCCTCCCAAGCGGAGCCTCTCCCTGTGAGGAAACAGTAAAGCATGAGTGGAAGTTCATGGCCTGGCCTCTCCGTCAGACGGTTCAGGTTCAAATCCCAACGCCACCGCTTGCTGACAGGGGAAGCCTTCAGCAAATGGTTCCCCCTTTCTGCGTCTTCCAGTCTCTCTCTGAAACGGAGGGATGGAACCTTGCAGAGTCGTCATGTGGAATCCATGGAACGTTCTGTGTAAAGTACCTGGCACATAACCAACTCAGCGAACACAGCACTTTTGTCGTTATTATGCACTGAGCCCGCTCCTGGGGAACAGAAATGCAGGCGGACTGACCCGGTCGGCACCACTGCCGTCTTTTCTCCCCTCCTCGTGACTCCTCCCCCCTGTAACTTCTACCAGGAACTCACATTTTCTTCCATAGCTGTTTGCATCCCTTCTGCCTCCGTCCCACACATGTCACCCTACCCCCCAGGCTCTACCCGGGGTGCTGCAGAGCATTTAGGCTTTTACAGGCACTTTGTGAAATGAGAAAGTAGGTGGAGCCAACGGAAGCGGGCTCAACTGTGTGTTGAATGAACATTCATCTTATCTGGCAGAGATTTGATCCTGTTCAAAAACTACTGTCCTAACGTACCTGCGCTGCTCCCCCTCGCCTCCCCCAGGCTCCCGTGTTGCCAGACCAGGTCCTAGGAGCTTTTGTGTTGCAGAAAGCGAGAAGGAGGGAAGGATGAGAAGCACCCAGACAAGCATGGAAGAGGGTCTCTCCAAGATCTCAGAGGAAAGAGGAGCCAGAGCATGTGCGGTGTGAGAAGGAAACGGAAGGAAGAGCAAAGAAAGGCCGAGCAGTACTGCCCGGACGTCTATGTCCTTATGCTGGTCAAGAAGCACCGAGAAAGAACTTACATTAAACAGCAGTGCTTTCCGGTGGCTGGACTGTCTTTCACGTATTGTGGTCTTGCGCTGAGACGGGACTGTGCAGGCCATGGCTTACATAGGGTCATAATACGTCTTTGCATAGATCGACCTTAGTCTTATAATCAGATTCAGAATTTATTTGAGAACTTCAGTTAACATTTGCGCCTTTGGCTGGGCTATGCATCTGGAGCAACAGGTGTAGAAATGCAGCGAGAGTGGCTGGAGGACCCCCACGGCGGGGCGGGCTTTGTTCTTTGCTCTCTAAATACTGAACGAGCAAAGATGGTGCAGACAGCAGGAAGACAGACAGGCGTCCTTAACCCAAAGAGCCTGGAAAGTCCTTCTTTTGTGACGAATAAACCATCGCTTCGGTCTGAACATCTCAGCTGTTGGCATCGGAGCCTGGGGTGCTGGTTCCATTTCAGGTTCTGATTAGAATTCAGCTTCTCTCACAGCCTGCAGGCCGCTGAGCCCTGCCTGCACCCTTCTTCCAGCCTGCTCAGAAGTGGCTCCAGCTGGGTGACCCCTCCTCTACCAGCCTCTCACGGGGCTACAGAACCCCTCCTGGAGGGGCTGCGTATCACATAGACAGGAGGAAGCTGCAAATCCCGCGGACTCGCCTCCTCTAAGACGCGCTTGGCTGAGCTGAATGGCTTCTCTCCCTTGCATGAGACTAAGGGGTACAGAAAAAGATAACTCCTTAATCACCAAATAAATACCCCCTGGAAGTTTTTTGGCATAAACACTGCTTGCCAGTTTTCTCCAAAAAGATAAGATGACTTCAACTATTATTTATTTATTTATGAGGTTTTGCTCAAACGCAGCCACTACAGTTTGAGTTTGACTTATTCCCATTTCAGGCAGAGGCGTCGTTTTAGCTTGCATGGGAGAGCTGAACTGTGCTATGCAGAGAATTTTGTTGTCGTTGACATTGCACTTAACATTGGGTTGAGTGAAGCAATCGCCACGTTTTCTGGCTGTCCAGCAGCTCTTGAACCGATCTTTGATCGAGTTGGGAAATTCCAGCTTTATGAGCCCTACGTTCACCGGGAAGAATCCAGAAAGCCAGTCCCAGATTCTTCTGCAATTAGATGCATATGGTCTGGGTGCCCACAGTCCGTTACAGCGGCCGTGCCAGCGAGGACTTGAAGGACAAGGCTCTTGGTGGGACCCATTCTGCTGGCCAGGGGAGCAGCAGAGGTTTCTTCCGGAAGACATGGGACTAGTGGGCGTGGACTCGGGGGGCTGGTGGCCCTCTTTCCCTGGTGAGGCAGCCACGGGGCACAGTGTCTCCATCAGGGCGGTCCTGCGGCATGGATTCAGGCGCTGATCTATGAGACTGGTTCTCCAGGCTCCTGCTGACTCTGTGAGTTAGCCAGTGTCCTTGCCATGAACTTCTTTCTGCTCCAGCACCAGAGCCAACCTCTGTCGAATACAGGGGAAGGCTCCAAAGCCTTCAGCAGCCTCACAGGCATGCCGAGCCCAAGATGGACCGCACAGCCATCTCAGCCAGACCTTCAGGAGCCCCCCTTCTCAAGCCCCGTTCCTCCCAAATTTCCTTCCTGCCCATCAGACCCAGGTCTCCCATACTTTCCTCTTGCACCTCTCCTCTCACATTGCCAAGCTAACAGCCACTGCTCAGGAAATGGATCAGTGATGAAGTGGTCTGTGAACTCCCATGTGACCACGCCCATGTGACCATGTGAGTCACCCTCAGCCTGGTTTCAAAGGCCCCGCCCATCATGAGAGAGGCTGGGTGCTCCTCCACGGTGGCTGCCCCCAAGGAAGCCACTTTGGAGATTTCCATTCAGTCCCAAAGGCCTGCCCACCATTTCATTTGTAGAGCCTATGAGGTCTCCTTGCTTAGGTATTTCACCACTAGCCCATGATAGAATCCAAAGAAATGCCCAATCAGTTAGGTAATTTCTGCTTGTCTCCAATTAGAAGTATTTACAGAACATAAACTCCACGAGGTCAGGGATGTGTGTGTTCATCAATGGAGTAACCCCAGTGCTTAGAAACTATTCATAGTAGGGTGCTCAATAATTACGAATAAATGAATGAATTTCTTTTTCATATATATATATGTATATATATGTATATATATACATATGTGTGTGTATGTGTTTGTGTGTATTAATTTCAGAGAGGAAGGGAGAGAGAGAGATTGAAACATCAATAATGAGAGATAATCACACTGCAAGCCCCACACTGGGGACCAAGCCCACAACCAGGGCATGTGCCCTGACTGGGAATGGAACTGTGACCTCCTGGTTCATAGGTCGATGCTCAACCACTGAGCCATGCTGGCCGGGCATGAATGAGTTTCTTTGCACAGTAAACTTCCTGTCAGATAACGCTCTAAAATGCACTGTGATAGGAATAAACAATGTGACTTATGAAATTTGGTATGTTCTGAGTTTCACACACACACACAAAAATATGTCTACCCGTTTATTCGAGAAGCCTAGAGGCCATAGTGGAGAAGAATAGATTACTTCTCTCTGATATTTTTGGTATCACCCACTAAGGATAATTTGTTGACACTTGAAATATTTTTATTTAGGCAGCCCCTACCCAAAGTGGAGTGGTGTGGAGAGAGGTGGCTTGCTCTATTTTCCAACCCCTTCGCCTCATACCCATCAAAGGAAGAATGAAATTTATGGACTTTTAAAAAGATAACAGCCTCGCAGTCATAGAGCTCTCATAAGCCGTGAAGAAATGATTTTTCAGATGCTTTAAACAGGTTAGTAAGTTTGTGGAGAAACTTTCTGTCAATGTTCTGAGGCCCAGATGTCAACTGGACTTGGTTGAAACTAAGTTAGCTGATGGAGGCCCACTATCTGGAAGCCTCTTATCTAGATCGCCTTCTTTTTCCACGGAAATGACCTTCTGGGCGTTTCCCTCAGAGGACAGTGCACTGAGAACATCCCCTGGAAGTGAAGCCGATTCTCTACTGGATGGAGTTCTTGGCCTGGTCTTGACGGTGTTGGTCTATCCTGCTACCAAGTCAAACTTAAAGATACACACCTGAGTGTATAGCCAACACTGGGGTAAAACAAAACAAAACAAAACAACCCATTAAAATCATTTCTACTTTACCAGGACAGGAAGTCATGGCCAAATAGAGAATCCGAATGCTTAAGTTTGGTAGAAAGGCCAAGAAACAGTAACCCAGTACAGCTGGGCCAGATTTTTTTGGTGAAACATTCACTTCCCACACTCCCAGGGGGTTGCTAAGCAGAGTATCTCTTTAAATCCCCAGCAATGGGAAGGAGGCAGAGGGGGCTTTCCCACCGCCCTGGCTCACCCAGGACACCAGATCTTAACAAAGCCCCCGGTTCCTTTGCCATGTCCACGGCAGCATTTTTCCTGGAATTGGAAAACAGCTGAGAGTGTGGGGCAAGGCCTTCTTAATCATATGATTCCCTTCTTTTGTTTTTTCGGCCCACATTTTGGAAACCTGGGACCAATTCCAGCCTTTCTATACAAGGGTGGTGCCTGCAATTTAGTTTCAGTTTGATTTATCCCCAGGATGGAGTTCAACTAAGAATTTTATAAACACTTTCTGAGGCCAACATATGAGTCTTACAATCTAGAGATCTGGATTATGTTAAAAAACAAACAAATAAAAAAAAACACACACACAACATTATCGGCCACGAAAACCAGTTGGGTCTGTCTGTGGTTACTTCAGCCCCGGTAGCTCCTTCTTTAAAGGTTCTGACCTGGTACCCGTGGGAAATAGCTTTTGACCCCACGGGGCTGCTGGCTCTGTGAGTTAAAGCTATCCCTGAATCATTTCCTTTTCTGCCTCAGACCTATAACATGAAGCCGAAAGGCCCAGCCCATCACAAGCGGTGGCTCAGCATCCTCCCTCTGGCATGTAACCCACTTGTGACAGTTACTGTTGAAATACTTTGCTTTGGGCCAATTCTAAAAAAATAAACCAAAAAAACCAAACCAATGCAGAATCAAGATAAGACTCCCCGACCCACTTAGACATCCAGGAGGTATGTGGGTGGGCTTCCAGAATTCCATCCTACCTGACCTGGCCTGCCATGTGCTCTTGGGAAAGCTTTCCACCTGCCATACGTATCTTCATCTACCGTGAGCATGAGCTAGAGATGGCTGATTCACCAACATTCTCTAGACCAGGGGTCCTCAAACTACGCCCCGTGGGCCACATGCAAATACAAATATTGTATTTGTTCCCGTTTTGTTTTTTTACTTCAAAATAAGATATGTGCAGTGTGCATAGGAATTTGTTCATAGTTTTTTTTAAAACTATAGTCCGGCCCTCCAACAGTCTGAGGGACAGTGAACTGGCCCCCTGTTTAAAAAGTTTGAGGACCCCTGCTCTAGACAGTTTCTATCTGTTGCTCTTACATTTACCCACAATCCCATCACTGTCAATAGCTAATGTTTATTGATCAGTTGCTATATATATAAGGAGTTGTTAAGGCTTTTACATGCACAATTTTATTTAGTTCTTATAACGCCCCTGTGAGGTAGGTACCACTGATATTGTATTTTACAGATGGGGAAACTAAAGAGCAATAGGTAGACTAGTTTGCTCAAGGGCCTACAGCTTATAAATGACAGAACCACCCCTAAGCCAGGTCTGTCTGACCGAAACTCATGCTCTGAACCATGACCCTAAACTGGATGTCAAGTCAGGGTTGGTGATAGAGAAAAGAAATCCCAGTTTTATAATTAACACTAGTTATGTGACATGTCAAAATCAAACTCACATTTCTGACTTATTCCGAGGTCTCTCTCTGTGGCCCTCTTTCTCCCTTGCCCAGGACGCTGGCGCGCACAGGACTCCAATAGAGGAGATCTCAGAGTGAAGGAGGCGTTTGCAGAGGCAGGCAGGGAAGAGAAGGAGGAGAGTGGAGGCTGGAAAGGAGTTTCTTGGTGAAATAAGGAGAGTGTGTCCTCGGAACTGTCTGGAAAGGGTCAAAGCCGCTGCACCTAGGGCCTGTCAGCCGAGGGATGTTACGCTTCCAACAGGACCAGTGTTCTGACTGTGAGTTCCAGGAGGTCCAGCACCAGCTCCAGACACCTAAGGGGGTGGGGATGGCAGAAGAGACCAGGTGGGTGCCTTGGACAGGGGTGGTCAGTCCTACACTAGCCTGGCATTTTCAGTCTCAAAGAGGTGAGCTCTTTTGACTCCCCAGCCTGGTTTCCACCCTTAATCATCCAAAAGAAGCCTCTCCACCCTATCCGGCTTGGCTCAGTGGATAGGGCATCGGCCTGCGGACTGAAGGGTCCCAGGTTCGATTCCGGTCAAGGGCACATGCCCGGATTGCAGGCTCGATCCCCAGTAGGGGACGTGCAGAAGGCAGCCAATCCATGATTCTCTCTCATCATTGATGTTTCTAGCTCTCTCTTCCTCTCCCCTCCTCTCTGAAATCAATAAAAACATATTAAACAACAACAACAAAAAACACAAACGAAGCCTCTCCCACGGCTCTCCCTCCACCACACAGCCAAAGAATGCAGCAGTGACCAGCCGAGCTTGCTGTCTGCAGGAGCCAAGGGCAGGAGGCCTGCTGCAGCCAGCTCTCAGGTTACCAAGGCCTCTTTCCCATTGTATCCCCATTCTGCAGGACATTTTTAGTGGCTTATGTGTTTTGGCATAAATAATTAAAACTAGACTAGCCTTGTCAAAAATAGCCATGTGCCGCTGCGACGTAATACAATATAGCTTTGGAAGGTCCTGGTGTTTATGTTTCTTGTCTGTACGTGAACTTTGGGGAGGTATAAGTCCACATTCAGGGGGCGTGTGCCAATATCTGTTGACATAAACTGAAAGCACATTGCTGTCAGCTTCACTCCCTTCAACCATGCAATTACCCGGACCCAGGGGCAACCTGGCACCGCCCGTGTCCTAGGGCTGCTGTGGGCTCTAAGCCTGTGTATCTAGGTTAATGTTTGCTTGTGTTGCTATCTCCCCTGATGGGTGGGTGGAATTTGCCTAATGATTGTGTTTCTCTGAAACGTTAATCAGTGTCTAAACGTGGCGGTGCGGCGCAGGTGGACTCTGAGTGCCTGTTCCCAAGGGCATGTCTCTGGGGTCAGAGCCACAGGACAGGTGCAGCGCGCAGTGCACGTGAGCTGAGGAGCCCGGGCTCTGTTCCTGGTGGACTGTGGTGCACCTAATGCAAAGCTCTAGAGTCCAAACACAAGGGACACGCCTCTGGGGCTTCATGTGACCAGGCCAGCCAGCACGCCTACCGATGGCCTTGCTTTCTTCAGGCTCCTCCATCACCCTGACCAGGGACCTCTGTGCTGACTTTACTGGCTTTTCATCTTGAAGTTGTCAGCCAGAAGGGCACTTCATCCCTGTAAAAAAAAATATATATATATACACAGACAGATATATATATATATATATATATACAGACAGATATATATATATGCAGACAGATATATATATATACAGACAGATATATATATATATATATACACACACACACACACATACTTTAGAGAGAGAGTAAGGGAAAGGAATAGAGAGATAGAAACATCGATGAGAGAGTAACATCATCAATCAGCTGCCTCCAGCACGTCCCCTATGCGAGATCAAACCGGGCTTGTGCCTTAACAGGGAACAGAACCCGTGACCTCTTGGTTCCTGAGTTGATGCTCAACCCCTGAGCCACACCAGCTGGGCCATGTAAACAGATATTGACTGAGCAGATAATTATGTGCCAGACCTGGGGGGATACTGAGAGAAAGAAGGTGGGCCTTCAAGCAGCTAATAGTTGAGAGAAGGGAGAGAAAAAGGCACTTAAAATCTGGTGTGCAGCATGCTACTCCAAGGAGTAGCCCCTGAACACAGCCTTGGGGACCAGGGAGGCCTCTCAGAGGAGAAAAATAAAGTCTGAGCAGAAGCCAGAGGGCAGATGGGGGTTTGCCCGGTTGGGGAGTCCTCAAAGATGTCCCATCTCCATCACCAGAACCTGTGAATGTTACCTAATGCGGCAAAGGGAACTGGGCAAACGTGATCAAATTAAGGATCTGGACCTGGGAGGTTCTCCTGGGTCATCTGGGTGGCCCTAAATGTAAGCACAAGTGTCCTCATAAGAGAGACAGAGGGAGATTTGACTTCAGCAGAGGAGAAAGCAAGTTGACCACAGGCAGAGCTTGGAGTGATGTGCTGTGAAGATGGAGGAGGTGCAAAGCCATGGAATGCCAGCTGCCCCTAGACCAGCCGTGGGCAAACTACGTTTGAAATGAATAAAACTAAAAAAAAAAAAAGACCGTACCCTTTTATGTAATGATGTTTACTTTGAATTTATATTAGTTCACACAAACACTCCATCCATGCTTTTGTTCCCGCCCTCCGGTCCAGTTTAAGAACCCACTGTGGCCCTCGAGTCAAAAAGTTTGCCCACCCCTGCCCTAGACGCTGAAAAAGGCCAGCGGACGGTCTCTCCTCAGAGCCCCCACAAGGAACCTGCCCAGCCAAGACCTGGACTTCAGCCCAGTTAAACTGACTTCCGACTTTTGACTTCCAGGAGTCTACGAGTTTAAACTTGTTTTATTTGAAGCCACCGGGTTTGTGGCAATTGGTTTCAGCAGCAATAGGAAGCTAAAAGAGTGGGTGTGGGGTTTAAGGACAAGTCGTGGCCCAGGCAGAGGAAACAGCATGGCAAAGACTGGACATCACTCATCTATGACCGTGTCTGGAGCATAGGGTTGAAGTCAGGGAGTGGAGAGAGTGGTGTGGTGAGAGTCCAGGCTGAGGAGGTACGTACTTCAGGTCAAGATGCTGATCCTGTAAGTCGACTATTGAATTGGGATTTCCTTTGAGGGCCCTGGGAGTTATTGAAAGCATTCTGAGCAGGAAAGGAACATTAAGTGGTGATTGAGGAAGATCCCTTTGGCTAGTGATTAGAGTCCCAGTTGAGGAGGGGGGAGTGGAGTGAGACTCAAGGCTGGGAGGCAGTAGGGGTGACTGTAGGCAACATTCAGCCTGGGTTTGGGGCTCCAGCGGCTCCCACTGGACTTCCAAGCTCTCCTCTGAAGTTTCAAGGACCTGGGTCAACCTCATTTCATTCAGTTAAACACTGAATCCTTCCTGACTTATATAGGAGCATTCACGTTTGTTCGGTATGCTGATTGCCTACAAATGACACTGTATTTGAGATATAAAATGGGGCTGTGCATGTGGACTTTCAACTATATCTTGTGCGTCCATAAAGAGAAGCCTACATGATGTGTGATAGCAGCTGGACCTAGAACTGAGGGGCTGGGACTTGGGGCGTACGAAGTGTGTTTCTGTATCTCTGGTGATTATATTCAGATAGGAATCTACTGCTACTGGTGCTTTCTGGTCTCTGCACCCTTGACTCAGATGCCAACGACTGAGCCAAAGCCCAGGGTTTCTTGTACTTTTCTAGATGCCCCGAGATAGAACATGCTAGAAGGGTTACAAACCCAAATGCTGCAGGAGCCAGTCAAAACATAATAGAACCTGGCCGGTGTGACTCAATAGTTGAGTGTTGACTTATGAACCAGGAGGTCATGGTTTGATTCCCTGTCAAGGCATGGGTTCCGGACTCGATCCCCAGTGGGGGTGGACAGGAGGCAGCCAATCAATGATCCTCTCTCATCATTGATGTTTCTATCTCTCTCTCCCTCTCCCTTCCTCTCTGAAATCAATAAAAATATTTTTTTTAAAAAACATAATAGAGATTGGTGGTATCTTTCCTGCTTAAAAGTATTTGAATTCAAATGTTTAAAAAAATACATCTCCTGCGGACTTCAGGCCAACTTTGTATTCCTGATGGAACTAAACCCTTTTCGAAATCAGCCTTCTCTCACAGCCTCATCAGGGGATAACATTTTTAAAAGGGAAACCAACCACTGTGGCTTTTTAAAATGTTGATTTGTGGGATGGGGGAGCTGGAGAGAGAAAATATGAGTGGAGCAAGTGCCAGAATCTTCCTGATGCACAGGGCTGAGCGATCGACAACACCAGGCACGCCCAGCTGCACCAGCTAAGGTTTAACGTTTAAAGGAAACTGTTAATAATAAACTAAACCAGGTAGAAGAAGTCGTTGGTTCAGAATGTGAACTCAAGGCTGGGTTATGTGACCAAGGAGAAAAGCATCTGTGAGAACAGGCTTTCTCATTTAGACACTGCAAATGCTGTAGCCCTTCAAACACGAAGGACAGAAAAGCTTCAGAACAGGATTTCTTATTAGCAAGAGGCGTGGGGGTCCTCCCAGCCCAAGGAATGAAACTTGTGGTAATCTTTGTAGGCCAGTTCATTTTATTGAAAGAGGAAGGGAAATGGGTGGTGAGGGGAAGATGACAACTGATTAAATTAGCAAAGAGCAAGAAGCCTGGAGCCACAACCTTTGGCTTCTGTTTGTAGTTTGGCATCTCCAGTCTGCATGTCTTTGGTGATGCTAACTTTGCCCCACACCCTGTGCACCAAAAGATTTACTGCGATGAGAAGTGAAATAATGCCAATAAATCCAGCAAAGCTGGCTTACCTATCATTTGAACAGGCATTCCTCCAAGCTCTTTACATGTTAATTTATTTAAACGCCGCAGCAAATCCAGGAGATACTTTGGATTTATTCCTGTTTTTTAAAGGTGAAGGAAATGAGGCACAGTAAAGGCAAGTATTTTGCCCAAAGTCACACCACGTCAGATAAGAAACCCAAGAAGTTTAGCTACAGAGTCCAGGCTCTTAACTACTGCTGCATTTTGTAGGCTTGCTAGAAAAAAATCCCAAAACTTGCCCAGTGATGGTCTCTCAAAGCAGTAAAAGTATTTGAGTATTTTTCAAAAATGGTATCATAGTTCATATCGGACTAACGCTCACACAGATGTCACACAGATGACAATGATAAACTCTGGACAAAGAATAAAAAGCAACTATGTGAAGCCATTAAATCATGGCCATAATCAAGCAGAAACTGGAGGGGAGTTGACACATGGAAGAAGAAAATGGCCCTATCTGAGCTTCCCTTTAGAACTTTTTTTATTTTTATTGGTTTTTACCTAATGGTAGACACCCCCAGTCAAGTGTGCAGCATACCTATAATTTGGAAACAAACTGGAAATCTTATTGGCTTGAGGAATCAGAGAACTGAATTTGGGGCTGCCACAGCAGCTACACAGTGAGGGAGAAACCCTGGAAGGCATAGACACAAAAAGAGGGAGTCCCAAATTCTGCATGTAGACTCCGCCCAAATCTGTAGCTGACCTCTGAGCTGTACATGTCTGGGTCAAAATCCAAGCAGTTAACCTAAGGCTAAAAGGACCAGAGAATGCAGCTGCGGCCCACTGGAAGGGAGATAGAGTTTGAAGTTTGAGTTCAACCAAGTTGGCTGCCTGCTAAAACAACAACAACAATAATAATAAAAACCAACACTTTACCAAAGGACGTAATAGAATCTAGAGTCTGTACAATGTATTACTCACGATGGTCAAATTCAAAATCATTAGATATTTCAAGTACAGAAAATGCAACCCATATTGAAGAGAAAAGGCAATCAGTGGAGACACATGGAGATGACCCAGATACTGGAATAAGCAGGCTAGGTGTTTAAAGCATCTATTATAATTATGCTAAAGGGTGAAAAGAAAATAAGTTCACAATGAATGAAAAGATAGAAAACCATAATAGATAAATGGAAACTATTAAAATATA
>NW_005871341.1:1478914-1480350 GCF_000147115.1 Myotis lucifugus | reverse complement strand
GAGAGAGGTGCATAGAAAGCAGTTTGGAGACGTTGGACAGAGTGTGGGTCTCATTGAGGAATAGTAGGGTGTGTTGAATAAGTCGGAGCCAAGAAGACAGGACTTCTACTTGGGGGGAGTCAGGCAGCTTCACCTTAAGGGACTGTTTGGCCTGTAGGATGCTGTTGGAGACCTGGACTTGGGCTCTTTGGCCAGGTCATATTTCCGGGCCAGGTCATATTCCTGGGAGATATAAATGGTCCCTGAAGGGGTTGAGCTCCAACTACTTAAGTATAGCTTTCCCACAACACCTGTAACCCGTTGCTGGTCTCAGGGATCTCAGATTATGATGTGGAAGGCCCCCTTCTCCCCGATAAAGGAGCCACCCCTGTAGGCATCATTGACAACATAGTTTCTCCAGCGGCAACCCCCATAGGTGTCAACATCTTGATTACACCTGTCTGGGTCCTCTTGGTCATAAGCAAAACAGGCATAGGATCAGCCACCATTGTATACTGACTGGATGTCGACAGTCACCCTGATCCCTGTCTGGCATCTGACCAGGGGGGCAATCCTGAGATCCTACCTGCTGAGTGACTTGTTTGCCATTCTGGTGGTAGGTTTCACGGACCTTGAACCTCCACACATAAGCAGGTAGGGGTTGGTGTAGGTTGCTCAGGGCCAGGAGGAGAAGGAAGAGGGGGTGGGCGGCTAAGGTGGACTTTAGTGGGGCCCAACACCTCACATTTACAGAAGTCATGCTGCTCCAGAGTCCTCTTGAGCCTAAAGAGGTGGTGCCACGATGGGTCACCGAGCAGCTTGGCTGCTGTGGGTGTTGTAAGGATCACGATGTGAGGTCTCGTCCACCTAGGCTCCAAGGCTTGTGGATGTAGGTTCCCAGGGGAGGGGGATCAGTAAGGAGACGGTGGTTGAGCAAGAAGGGTCTCCCATATAGGAGTTCAAAAGGACTTAAGAAGGCGGGGCTCCTTGGTGTAGCAGAGTTTGGTCAGGGCCATGGGCAGGAGGTCTGGCCAGGAGCTGTGAATTTCTAGAGAGAGTTTAGTTAGATGGTCCAATTTGTTGGAGTTGAATGGCTATGATGAGGGTTCGGGCCAGTGACAGACAAATCCAGCAGGATGTAGAAGAGGAGGGATTGATGTTGGAGAGTAGATGGAAAGTTGTGTTATTGAGGGTGGGCATAGGAGTAGGTCCAGGGTTCGTAAATAGAGAGTGACACTAGAGGATTTCCCATCCCAGACAGTAGAATTGATGACTCCCTCATCATACCATGTCCGTTTCACCTGAAAATATAAAAAAACTGAGCAAAATTGGAGGGTCCCTTGCCAGGTAAGAGCCTGTGAGGAATGATGGGTCATCCATCAGGTCCTGGCTGGTGTCGCCGAATCTTCTTCAGGGATGGTGGGAGGCATTTGGTGAGCCTGAGAGAGGTAGGTATT
>NW_005871341.1:1414885-1468875 GCF_000147115.1 Myotis lucifugus | reverse complement strand
CAGCTCCTCCCCCACCTCCCCCGGCCTGACCCCCAGCGCCGGGGGCCATAAGGGGCTCCGTAGCTCAGACCCAATGCTGTGTGGTGTATGTTTTTTTTTTTTTTTTTTTTAATATTTTATTGATTTTTTACAGAGAGGAAGGGAGAGAGATAGAGAGTTAGAAACATCGATGAGAGAGAAACATCGACCAGCTGCCTCCTGCACATCTCCCACTGGGGATGTGCCCACAACCCAGGTACATGCCCTTGACCGGAATCGAACCCGGGACCCTTCAGTCCGCAGGCAGACGCTCTATCCACTGAGCCAAACCGGTTTCGGCTGTGTGGTGTATGTTGACCACGAAGGAGAGGAGGATGACGAGGCCGTGAAGCAGAGGAGGCCCTGGATTCCGAGGACGCCGAGGAAGAGGAGGGGAGGGTGAGGTAGAGGACAACCCGGCCAGTGACTGCAGGGAAAGCGGCTTCAGGAGGCACAGCGCCTACAGGTACCCACCCAGCCCATGGCTGCGGGCTCCTGCCCACCTCCTCTGCCCTCACCCGAGCTCTCCCAAACCCGAACGCCAACCTCCACTCCCCCGACTGAGGGGAAATGCCAGGGCACATCGAGTGACACTCACACACAACAAAAACAAACACAACACAACACAACAGCACACCTACATCTACTCTCTCTTACTGGCTTCCTTTATTCAGATGATTATTTTAAGACTAGAGGCCTCATGCACAAAATTCGTGCACTGGAGTGGGGTCTCTCAGTCCAGCTCTCAGGGGAAGCCCAACTGATGGCTCCCTGTAGGAAGCGGGCCTAAGCCAGCACTCAGACATCCTTAGCACTGCCTTGGATGCAGGAGAGGCTGCAGCCACCACCATTGCACTCACCAGCCGTGAACCCAGCTTCTGGCTGAGAGGTGCTCCCCCTGTGCCAGTGCACTGTCCACCAGGGGCCAGTTCCTGTGTTTAGCGTCTACCCTCTGGTGGTCAGTGTGCATCATAGTGACCAGTCATTTCGTCATTCAGTTGTTTTGCATATTAGCCTTTTATTATGCAGGATTAGTCCATGTTGTTTTGCATATCAATAATTCATTTTTATTGCTGAATAGTATTCCATTAATAATGGATATATCAGTATATTTCAACACTGATGGCTATTTGAGTTGTTCCAATTTTTGACTTACAAATAAAGCTATTATGAATATTTATGTACAAGTCTGTTTATGGAAATATACTTCTATTTCTCTTGGTAAATACCTGAAAGTGGAATGGCTGGCTCATACAGTAGGTGTATGTTTAACCTTAAAAAAAAATATTTTCCAAGTAACTCCTTTGTCACTAATATAATTCTGTATGTTTCCATTTATAGTATCTTACCTAACCATTTGGCCTGCTGCCTCTGCCAATTTAAAAATAATATTGAGGTCTTGCCATACAGTCAAACTGCTTTGTGAGACCAAATGTGTGACCAACATACCTTGTGATGAGTCTGAAATGCCCGATGATAGACTTTTTTATTTTATTTTATGTTTTCACTAAAGGCCCTGTGCACAAAATTGTGCACGGGCAGGGAGTCCCTCAGCTTGGCCTGCACCCTCTCCAATCCGGGAATTCCCTCTCGCAATCCGGGACCCCTGGCTCCTAACTGATCAAGTGCCTGCCTGCCCGATTGCTCCTACCCATTCTACCTGCCATCCTGATCGCCCCTAACTGCCCTCCCCTGCTGGCCTGATTACTCCTTACTGCCTCTGCCTCGTCCCCTGCCACCCTGGCTTTGTCTGGAAGATGTCCGGTCTGATTAGCATATTACCCTTTTATTAGTATAATTTCTTTATTTGTAATCAATGACAATACATTTTAAGCAAATAAAGTAACCGTATTATTTCTATTCATTTAATCAGAGTTCAACTCTAAAATTTTAAGAACTACTCCTTGCTAAGAGTCTGATGAAGGGAAGGGTATTTCTATTAATGGGCACATCTGTGTGTTGTGCTCTCTGCTGGGTGCTCTACTTCCAAATGAGAACTTGTTCATTAGTGTGTCACAGTTTGTAAACTCTTTTGTATGCATTAGGTTTCAATTGCCCTTTGCAGTATAGACAGATAAAGATACATTTTTTTTTGTTTGTTTTTGCAAGTTTATGAAAAGAGTACAAATGATGCTGTTTTATGTAAGTTTTATTTGGAACCTGAGAGTTTTTGGATCCATCACCAGAAGCTGCTACCCAGCCCTTCTAAGGCATGGGAGGGCTCTTTCTTTCTTAGACTGTCCAACGCTGAACCTGCTCTGAAGCACAAGGTTTTCTATCCACCAAACAGTCGTGTGCTTTTAAGTATTTTTCTATACATTAGGTTTATTCGCAGCTACTTGATAACTTCCCAAATGTGCTTTCAAGCCCAGAGAGCTTAAATACAGGTTTCCATCGTGACCTTGGGCACATCAGAAATAATTCTGCTGTGCTACTTACATGAAGTCAGTTTAGCTTATTTTTCAAAACAATGTTTTGACCAATTATATTACTCCCTTCTGCCCCAACAGTGGGCAGAATAGGCATTTTAATCTCCTTTTAAGGTGAGTAAAAACAAGATCATAAAGGGCTTAAAGCTGTCACCTAGAGCCCAGGTCTCCAGCTCCCAGTTTTGGACTTTCCACAAGACCATCCAGGCTCCTCTTTCCCCGAACGTTAGCCCCTTCTCTGACCCTTATCATCACCAGCAATACTTTCAATTCTTCTGGAAAATAAAACCAGCTGCTCAATGGTACACTTGACCTTCACACAGTCAGAATCTTTAGATGGTTCCCTAAGTAAAGCTGAAAATATAAGAAATGACATGAAATGATAGCAAAGTAGGTACCTGACAAAAGTTGTTTCTCCCTTTCTGTATTTTAGGACCCCAAAAATTATTTCATAGATCTATTGAACACTAGAGGTTCAGTGCATGAAATTTGCACATGAGGGATCCCCTCAGCCCAGCCTGCACCCTCTCCAATCCGGGACCACTTGGAGGATGTCTGACTCACAATATGGGACCACTGGCTCCTAACTGCTCACCTGCCTGCCTGCCTGCCTGCCTGATCAGCCCTAACTGCCCCCCCTGCTGGCCAAGTCACCCCCAACTGCCCCTCCTGCCAGCCTAGTTGCCCCCAACTGCTCTTCCCCTGCCAGCCTGGTCGCCCCTAACTGCTGCTGTGCTGGCCTGGTCACCACTTACTGCCCTCCCCCCCCGTGCCGGCCTGGTCGCCCACAACTGCCCCCCCCCACTGTGGGTCTGGTTGCCCCATGCACCATGCTGCTTGGTTGTTTGGTCACCCCTCACTAACTCCCTGTGGGCCTGGTCACCGCATGCAGCCTGCTGCTCGATCATTTGGTTGCCCCTCACTAATCCCCCTGCCAGCCTAGTTGCCTCACACAGCCTGTTTGGTCGCCTGTTCAGTTGCGATGGTTGCTTAGGCTTTTATATATATAGAAGATTCTACAGTGGTACACAACCTGGCAAGTCTCTTAACGTACTTCCCGAGTACCTGCCTAAATCTTAAGCACAGAGTGAGGGTAGACATATTGTTTTTTCTGTATAGAGCCGTCTGTTATGGGGCTGGCATATGTGAAGGCAGGGCCCAAGTGAGGAATCAGTGAGTTAGTGCAGAAGGGTGGGTCCAGATGAGGACGTGTTAGCCGTGGGTGTTAATCGTGGTCATCTGTGATGGTAGCAAGAACACAAGCATCCTGAAGAGTGGGAGAGGAAGGCTCAGGCCCCCTCTGCATCTGAAGCAGGACAGGATGGGTGCGTGAATGTGAGTTCATAGTAGATCTGCAGAGCATCTAACTGAGTGGGTCTTCCAGCCCTGGCTTTCCTCCAGTAACTGGCTGTTGGCCCTTGGGGACCAATGGTATAGTCCTAAATATAGTCACCATATGTCATGCTATGGAATGTTCTAAGTAACCACTTTAAAAAAGATACAGTTTCTCATTTTGTTGTGTCAACAATCATAGATGTAAGTTGGGGTTTATTTTTCTCCTCTCCAAATGGCACTCAAATATTTGCTGAGTCCCTATATATTGGACTGGGATGTAGGCTCTGGACTGACAAATGGCTGTCCCAGGAGTCTTTCAATATCAAATGTGATTTCTTCTTTTTTGACAGATGAACAACTCCTATTAGAAGGAACTCTCATCAAAGCATTGCAAGGCCGACAGAACACCAGCACTGAGCTGACCATTGAGCCAGAGAGGGCATCCTCTATCAAAAATAGTGACACTTCCTCATCCCTTATGAGTGAGCTGCTAGACTTTAATAAATTCCTGAATGAATCTCCAGAGTGAACCCCATCCTCAGGCATATTAATAAAGCACTAGTGGCTCAGTGCATGAAATTCGTGTGTGTGTGTGGGGGGGGGGGGGGTTGTCCCTCAGCCTGGCATGCATCCTCTCCAATCTGGGACACCTCGGGGGATTTCGGACATACCTCTCACAATCCGGGACCGCTGGCTCCTAACCACTCACCTGCCTGCCTGCCTGATTGCCTCTAACCGCTTCTGCCTGCCCGCCTGATTGCACCCTAACCGCTCCCCTGCCAGCCCAATTGATGTCTAACTGCTGCCCTGACAGCCTGATCGCCCCCAGCTGCCCTCCCCTGCCAGCCAAATTGCCCCCAGCTGCCCTCCGCTACAGCGACCCTCCTCCTCCACTGGAATCCGCCTACTTTATGTGAGGTGGCAGAGATGCCAATACTGGCCTCCTCTGCGCCATGTGGAGCAATGGGACCCCTAGGCCTCACCACATGGAGCGGCCACTGGGCACCGCCTCCGCTGTGCATGTGGTGATCTTGTGGTGGCCATCTGTGATGATGTCGCATGCAAGGACGTGAGGACCACCTAGGCCAGGGGTGAGCAACCCCTGACACGCATGCCATGTTTGGCTGAACCATATGTATGGCAGCAAGAAAAGCAAGAAGGGGGAGGGGAAGTCTCAGGGGGAGGAATTGTTCCTAAAAACGTAAGTAATTGGGAACACTTAGAGTTCTTATCTAAAATGAGGAAATAATGAATAGTTATAATGAGTTATAATAATGAGTAACTTTTGCTGGCACATGAGACCCTCTCTTATAATCTTCCATTTACAATTTTTTTCTTAATATCGACTTTTTTATTTTTCAGATAAATTCAGTGTAGGTACATCTTAGATAAATAAATAACTTTACATAACAAGTTATCGTAAAGACCATAGACATGGATTGACGAGAGAGGGGAAGAGCAATTTCTATGCCTCTGCCTTAACTCTCTCTGCCTTCCTAGATCCGACTAGTGTTTTGGTTTCATCCACATACACTTGTGAATCTTTGTTCTCAGTGATGAATTTTGTTAAGTCTCATAATAGGAGTAGCCTGACGGATGAAAGTAGTAGCTGGCGCACATCTCTGAAGGTCACGAAATATAAACCTGATGTAAAATCTCTGTCGTCAGTGATGCAGCAGCAAAAGTCCCACTGATAATATCAAACGGAGTCAAAAAGTTTTCTGTTGGACTAGCAGTGTACCTATATACATTAAAAAATAAATGTATTTTTCATCATCATATACTGTGTTTTTGTCGCTCAAATGAATTTTATTATTTCTTCAAATTTCTTTTTTTTTAATATATTGATTTTTGACAGGGAGGAAGGGAGAGGGATAGAGAGTTAGAAACATTGATGAGTGAGAAACCTCGATCAGCTGCCTCCTGCACACCCCCCACTGGGGATGTGCCCGCAACCGAGGCACATGCCCTTGACCAGAATCGAACCCGGGACCCTTTGGTCCACAGGCCATCGCTCTATCCACTGAGCCAAATTGGTCAGGTCTCTTCAAGTTTCTTCACTTACGTACACCTTAAGAGATATCAAGTAGGCCTAACATGTCCTCAAAAAATTAGGGTTGGCACGCAGAAGAATTTTGAGTCAGAGATTTTGCTGGTTTGGTCATGCACTCACAAAAAGGCTGCCCACCCTTGACCTAGGCTTTTATTAGTATAGTTAATAAAGCATGTATTTGAAATGTATCAATTCATAGCTAACTCTAGCCTTGAGGTAAGGAATTATAGTGTAAATAGTCAAGTATTTATATGCAAATAACAAGGGCCATAGGCAAGACAAACAGGGCTGAAGCTGGAATCCCTGGGGAAGCCAATACTTCCTCAAGCAGCAGTGTGGTCCAACCAGGTGAAGAGGTCTTCTCTCCCTTGTTTCCCCAAGACACTCAGTCCCTGAGAACTGGCAGACACCTCCTCCCCTGGGGTGTAGGCTATTCCGGTGCTCTGTCCCCCTGGCTCACCAGTTATTTATAGCATATTTAACCTATCTGTACAGGATCATTCACTTTCGACCCTCTCAACAGATCTTGGGTTTGTCAGAATATTTGGGTCCCTGAGCCTATTCGCCCCCCAAGCTTTTAAGATCATACACAAATGTGTGCCCTGTCCTGCTGTAGCAGGATCTTCACCCTTAAAAGCTAGTGTAAAATTCTCAGTAGGTTTTGGTATTTTTTTAAAATTAAACTCCCAGCCCAGCTGGTGTGGCTCAGTTGATTCAATGTTGTATCGTTTACCAGGAGTCTATGGTTGGATTACTGGTCAGGGCACATGTCAGGGTAGTAGGGGAGCATCTCTCTTTCCCTTCTTCTCTCTGAAATCAATAAAAATAATAAAGAATCAAAAGTCTTTTGAAAAACAAACCACAACAGAAACCCCTCTAACCTGTTGGATAGCTACCAGGGAATTGCTGAAGATATAGGGTAAAGAAAAATGTGTGAGCAGTAACTATCCAACTTCCTTCTGTATCCAACACAGATCCTTGGCTGCATGACACCAAGTGATAATGGTTCCTCCACTCTGGCAAAGAGAGGAGAGTCATTACAAAATCACATTAAGTCATGAGATTTAAATGCCTGTGTGAGTAAAAGAAATTCTGAGTGAACAAGATTTAATAATTGACCTAAATGACCACAGATAAATGCTGGTGGCTTAACAATATGAGATGAAGAATGGTAGCAACCACACACAGGACAATAGCACAGAGTCCCCCAGTGGAGTAGTGGGAATGGGAAACAGCCCAGCATGTTTTGTGGCAGGAGAAAGCAGGGGAAATGCAGATTTCATATTTCTGTGTCCGTTTCTAGGAGGGCTTTTGCTGGAGAAAGTGGCCACCTTGGCTAAGGGATACATTTAGACTTCTCAACGCCACATATAAGCAAAACATGGCACAGAAGCTATACAACAAGGATTGTCTAATGAGGATGAGATTTTCAATAAGAATAAAGGGTAAATGAATAGGGACAATTTGGAATTCTTATCTGAAATGGTTAGGTGGGGTTCTAGGCAGAGTGTAAGGGCCTCCAGTTCCTATGTGGTTAATTAGTTTGCTGATGCTGTTCTCTTGGTGCCTGCCTAAGTTACCTCCCAAAGTTCCTTACTGAGAATGAAAACAAGTGTTTTTCTCTGGGTTGACCAGTGAGCCAGCAAATACATAGTGTGTTTAAGGCACAGCCTGGGAATGGGGATCAGTGAGTGTGGGGAATCCAGGAGGTGAGGAGAAACAAATGGGATCCTCCTGGAGACTCATTTCCTGTCCCCTTCCAGTAGCTCACCAGATCGCTAGCTCAGCAGGTACCAGTAAGTAATGGGAAAACAGTCCCCTTTTCCAATGAGATAATTTCTTTCATCCAATAGCTTTCATGGTGGTGGTATAGATGTCCCTGCCTCACCTTCCCTATAAGCTTGATGTATTCCATGCAGGCTCCCTCTCCACAGGACCTGCAGCCAAGGGACACATGGTCCAAATAACTCTGGCCTAATCCCCTTCTATGGAAACAGAGGGATTGAGTAAATTCTGTTTTGTTCTTTTAAATATTTAGAAGATATTTTGAAAAATGTGAGAGGGAAGGCAAAGAAGAGGGAGAAAGAAACATCAATATGAGAACAAAACATTGATTGCATGTCCCCTGCCAGGGATTGAGCCTGCAACCATGGCGTTTGCCATGACCAGGAGTCCAACATACAACCTTTTGAGTACGAGAGAACATACAAGCCTCAGAGCCACTCTGGCCAGGGCTCTGTTATTTTGATTGGAAGCCCCCTCCCCCCAAATAACCAACACTATATTCACCCATTTGTCTTCTTTACATGCTGGGTTCAAGGACTTTTATGCCCATAAACATCTATAGGTTGTTAGCGTGGCTGATATTATACGGAGCACGACTCGGAGCATGGAGTCAAGTCCACAACCATATAAGGGCATCATTCCTTAATATACAAGCTCAAAGGGTCTCAAGTCTGTCTCACTGAACCCCCGTATCACAGTGTATTCGGCTTTGATTCCTCCTCATATGAAACTGTCTATATCTTAATATGGATTTGCGTGTATATACATAGACTCTGGAAAGATACACAAAGAGTGGTGATGTTAGGTGTTTTGGGTGAAGAAATTGGATGGCTGTTGGACAGAAGTGGAAGAGTGACTTCTGTACTCTTTGCATTTTTCTTATTTAAAAAATTTTGATAAAATGCCCAAGGCATAAACTTGACCATCTTAACCCTTTTAAAAACTATATTTTTATTGATTTCAGAGAGCAATGGAGAGGGAGAGATAGAAACATCAATGAAGAGAGAATCGGTGATCAGCTGCCTCCTGCACACACCCTAGTGCGGATTGAGCCCACAATCCAGGCATGTGCCCTGAATGGGCATTGAACTGTGACCTCCTGATTAATAGACTTTCAACCACTGACCACACTGACCGGGCCCATCATAACAGTTTTTTAGTGCACAGGTCTGTGACATTAAGTACATTCACAGTGTTGTGCAATGATCACCACCCTTCCATCTCCAGAATATTTTCATCTTGCAAAACTGAAACTCTACCCATGCCTGCTCTGCAACCTCTGGCAACCACCACTCTACTTTCTATCCTGTGAATTTGACCACTCTGACACCTTACACAAATGGGATGATACGGTATTTGCCTTTCTGTCTTTGACTTTCTTCACAAAGCATAGTGTCCTCCAAGTTCATATTGTAGCAAGTGGGGGCACTGAATAAGATTCCAGTGTATATACCATATTTTGTTTATTCTGTCCTCCCTTGTTACCTTTGCTTCTACCTTGTTGCTATTGTGAAGAATGTTGCTATGAATATGGGGGTACCAATATCTCTTCGAGATCCTTGTATCTTTACCTTTTTAAAGCATATGAATGTGCTGCTTATTTGAAAAAAAAACCCACAATAAAAAATTGAAAGAGTAAAATACAAATCAATAGGAATGAAAGTTGTATTTTTTTCTCCCACTTCCTCTTCAGAATCCCCTAGGCAGCCCTTGAGCCTCCCAAGGATCATTTTACTTGGGGGTGAGGATGGAGTCTGGAAGGGCAAAAAGGGTCTGTCTCCCCCACACCACACCCCTGTAGGGTAACAGCTGGGGACCCTCAGGGCCCTGCAGGGAGGGTCAAGTGCAGCATTGTCCTTGCCTGCCTGCTGCCCACCCCCTGCCAGACCATTGGCCTGGACACATGGAGGAGTTGGTGCCCTTTGAGGGAGCCGTTGACAGTTGGAGGTGGAATGCTGGAGTTGGTGCCCTTTGCAGCAGCCGTTGACAGTTGATGGTGGAATGGAGGAGTTGGTGGTGCCTTTTGCGAATCCCACCAACAGTAACAAAACCATGGCGGTTTGGGAGCTGAGCCCAGGGTGGAGGGAGGGATGGAGACATGGCTTCCGGGCGACGGGGCCGGAATGTCAGCCCCGGAGTCCAGCCTCAGTTCAGCTGCCTCATCTCCACTGAGCGGGCCTTTGCTCGCAGGGACTGCTTTTTGAGAGAGAACTCTCCACAGCAGCACAGGTGGCCTCCTCGTGCTTGTCAAATGTTCGGATCCCAGACAAAACTGGTTCATGAAATGACCCCTCCGCAGGTGCCTTGTGGAAGAGGCGGTTTTGTTTTCCGGGCTGACATTTCACTGAAATGGCCTGGGACCACCCACAGGGTCCTCGGGGTGCTCCCAGCTGGCCTTCCCGGCTGCAGGGCCGCCCGGTTCCCGTGTCATCATGGAGGCTCATGCTCTTCAGCCAGGGATGCCCACGGAGCCCAAGGCCTGAGACCAGAGCAGCTTTCCCCGAAATCTTCAGTGAAGGGGCCCAGGTGCACACTCCCAGCTCCACCGCAGGAAGCACTGAACTCAGGGGAACAGGCCGGCATTTGCAGGGCTTACAGAACGCCTGCGGATGCCTCGCTACACCCTTCCGCTGGGTCCCATTTTGTTACTATGATGATGATTGTTATTATTTAGATAAAGAAACGTAAACTCGGGAGGGTGAAGGGACTTACTTAAGGTTCATGACAATACCGGTGGAAGCTCAAGGTCAAACCCAAATTTAATGATGATAAAGCCCCATGTCATTTTATGCTGCCCCTTAACTTCAGAAATGTTCACAGGAAGAATCTTGCTTGCATTTACTATGATGTGGTTTTAAGATATGTGTGCTTGACCAAATTTCTCATGAGTTATAACCCAAAGGATGCTTTATCATCACTCCCAAACTGCCTATTCAAAACTCCCTTCAGTTCCCAGAAAAATGTTTAAACATTCTTTAATGCATTGTAGAAACATTATTCCATTTAAGTGCTGTCCAATTTTACTTCCACAGAGCCCCAGAAGTATAGTTAATTACCAGGTATGTGCCTCAATTCAACCATCATTCTTTTTTTCATGGACCATTTTATTTTTATTATTATTGGCCATGACTTTTTAAAAAAATCTTTATTGTTGAAAGTATTACATATATCCTCCTTTTCCCCCCATTGATCCCTTCTGGTCCTTCCCCGCCCCCCACCCCAGGCCTTCACCACCCTATTGTCTCTGTCCATGGGTTATGCATATATGCATGCAAGTTCTTTGGTTGATGTCTTCCTACTCGCTCAATCTCTCATGGACCATTTTAATTCCTCTGAATGAATGAGTGAGTCTTAGATTTCCCAAACTTTTCATGTTATAATTATGTCTTCATAAGCTTTTCTGATTGACTTCATGATCTGGCTTTTTACTGACCTTGCTGCCTATTCTTACCCATGTTCCTTTCCTCACTGACTTCACCTCTACTGAATCTGAGAACTCTCCTCAGATGTGACTCAGGTAGACCACCTTCACTTGTGTACCCTGCTCACCACCTTCTTCAATGCTGTCGCTGAAAAGATGATCAGCAGACATTAATTTGCAGACTCGGATCTACCTCGTTCAAGCCTGTAGCCATTTCACACAACCACTCAGATGTAACAGGTACTGGAAAGATCAGGAAACAATTACTTGCTTTCCGTTATAATACATTTCTTCCCCTCTCAATTGGACCTTAGACCTATTCATTGCATAAGCTTTAGGTTTTGAGATTTTCACAACATAAAGCCCATCAATGACAGAGTAATGAAGGAAATGTTCCACATGTTAACATATAATTGAGAAAAGAGAGCATTGTAGATTTCTTTTTTTTAATTCAGGCCCTTAATTATTAGTGATTATTTGTACCTTTATATTTTGGCAAGTACACATGATTAAACTCTTTATAAATTCAGAAAGTGAATAATGTCTTAAAATCAAGAAAAGCCCTCAGGCATCAGAGAGATTGTTTTTTTTCAGTATCATGAAGGAAAATGGTTGCCAGCAAGCAGTGTGGCCAGGTTATCCAAGGGGACAACTGTCTCTGCTCCCCAGGGACCAGCTTCGGAAGCTTCCTTGTTGTCCAGAGCTGCTTCACTGATTCACTGTACAGCCTGGCTTTCCCTGCAGCAGTCAGCATTTAAAAATTTGTCTTCAGCACTGCTTGTCAGCAGTCAGCTTCAGTTGGAGAAAGTAATTTCATTTTCATATTTGCTCATTTCATTCATTCACTCAATCAACAGACCATCAATCTCCTATCATATGCCAAGAACTGTGTTTGGTTCTGGGGATGAGAAAATAAGGTAATGGTTCCTTCTAGCACTTGAAGAGCTTACAAACAAGTGATAGAGGAAGATGCACCAATAACTCAATAAAAAATAATGCTTTGACTTTATTTGTATTATTGGAATTTTATAAATCCATTCATATACACAAAGTGCTCACATAACCATGCTGGTATGTTCTGCAACTTTTAAGTGAAATGATGTAAAACAAAGCCAATTTTACCATATAGATTAATTAATAAGGTAAGAGTTAAGTTCCTGTGGACATTATGACACAACAAAATGATGTTGAATTTGGCCCTAACCGGTTTGGCTCAATGGATAGAGCTTTAGCCTTCGGACTCAGGGGTCCCGGGTTCGATTCCGGTCAAGGGCATGTACCGTAGTTGCAGGCACATCCCCAGTAGGGGGTGTGCAGGAGCAGCTGATCAATGTTTCTAACTCTCTATCCCTCTCCCTTCCTCTCTGTAAAAAAATCAATAAAATATATATTTTAAAAATTATTTTTTAAAAAATGATGTTGAATTTGAGGACCTGCAGTCCTACATCATAAAAAATTGAAATATACCTTTAAGAAAGGGCTAGTGATATGAGAAATCCACATGAATGTGTAAGTTATTTAGAGAGTTAACACTGAAGATTTGCATTCTGAAAGCAGCTTTGAACCTTACATGCAGATGACCTTTGTTTTAGTTGCTTATAAAATTTATGCAGAGGTATCTTCTAACAGGGTTTAGTAACTTGCGGAGGGGAGTGCTGCAAATTAAGATCCTACCTTGGTGGCGGGTCCATTTTTTCTGTTCAGATTATAGTCTGAAACAGAAGCTACAGGATGGGATGACTAAAACAATTTACTGCCTTTGGGTACCCATCCTATCTAATAATAGACAAACATGGTAATTAACCGTACCTCCAACATGCTTCCCATTGGCTAATCAGGGCAATATGCAAATTAACTGCCAACCAAGACGGCGGCTGGCAGCCAGGCAGTTGAAGCGAACATGAGGCTTGCTTGCTCCAGTGAGGGAGGAAGCCAAGGTTTCCCGCCTGCCGCTGCCAGCCTCTGAGCTGCACTCTAAGAAAGGATGTTGCAATTATAGAATCTAAACATACCCCAGATACCTGCTTTCAGCCAGCCGGGCCTCAGAGCTGGAGCTGCAACAGTGTTTCAATTATAGAAGCCAAACAAACGCAGATACCTGCTTTCATCAGCCGAGGTCTCAGAGCTGGAGCCGAGCCTCAGAGCTACAGCCGGCTCTCAGTTCCAGTGACAGCCATAAAAGGTAAATAAATCCCAGAATAAAAAAAGAAAAGAAAAAAAGGAGAGGTTGGGAGCTTCAGTCACCTGCCAGCCTGAAAATGGCCCTCAGCCCCTCACCCAGACTGGCCAGGCACCCCAGTGGGAACCCCCACCCTGAAGGGGGTATGACCAGCTGCAACCAGCCATCAGCCCCTCATCCAGGCTGGCCAGGCACCCAAGCGGGACCCCCATCCTGATCCGGGATACCCTTCAGGGCAAACCAGGCGGCCCCCACCCGTGCACCAGGTCTCTATCCTATATAGTAAAAGGGTAATATGCAAACTGACCCTCACAACAGAATGTCTGGGAATGACTGGTCACTATGACACACACTGACCACCAGAGGGCAGACGCTCAATACAGGAGCTGCCCTCTGGTGATCAAGGCGCTCTCACATGGGAGGAGCTCTGCTCAGTCACAAGCCAGGCTGATGGCTGCCAGTACAGTGGTGGTGGTGGGAGCCTCTCCTGCCTCCTCAGCAGTGCTAAGGATGTCCAACTACAGTTTAGGACTGCTCTCCGTTGGCAAGTGGACATCCTCTGATGGCTGCCGGGCTTCCAGAGGGATGTCTGATTGCCATCTTAGGCCCAATCCCCCAGATATCGGGCCTAAGCCAGCAGGTGGTCATCCCCTGAGGGGTCCCAGACTGCAAGAGGGCACAGGCCGGGCTGAGGGACCCTCCTCCCCCAAGTGCACAAATTTTTGTGCACCGGGCCTCTAGTAACCCTATAATTGGCATATGCATGGTTTTCTAAGTTGTTCCATCATCACTTTCACCACCAGAGTTCAGTGCAACTTTTCAATTAGCCAGGGTCCCTGGAAATGATGCAGAAAAGTACTGTGGCTTAATAATACTTACTTATTGTTATGTTGGAGAGAGCCCAGGATCGGATACATGCAGACATGTGATGAGATAATGGACCCTCCATGGAATTTCTAACAGATCAACGTGCCAGACACACATAACGGACCCTCCCTGGAATACACACGACCCCCACACAGATACTGACTCCTTCCTGAATACCCTGTCCACCCCCTGCAGCGGAGACTTCCTCAGCTCAGGCCCCCCACCCCTCACCAAACACCTGTATAAAAAAGAAGGCCCTCCCTCCCTTGGGGCACGAATTCACTGGCCCCACCGTTTGGGCTGGTGGGTCTCGCCCAAGAACGCTGCATTAAACTCCCCTCCTTCTCTCCTCTTTAATCCTTTGGTTCTCTTTGTGGTCTAAGCTGCTTCCTGAACCACCTAACACTTATAGTTTACTTTGAGCTCATTGCTTAAAATGTTGTCTCCTATTTAATATTCACAATCACTATGAAATTGATATTGATAAATTTCTGGTGTGTTAAAAATAAGTCTCTGTGTCAGATTTGTGTTATTCTTAGGTCTATCTCTTTTGTCTTTTGGTTCAACTTGGCATCACACAGGGCAGTTCAACATGAGGCCCTTGCCCTAAACAGCTCCCAATGCTAAGAACTGGCAATTTACTACTTTGTTTTCAATGATTGGTCAAAAAGAATCATCAAGGTAAACTTTGTGGATTTTCTTTGACTAACTCCGTGGTTGGCAAACTGCAGCTCGTGAGCCACATGCGGCTCTGTGGCCCCTTGAGTGTGGCTCTTCCACAAAATACCATGTGTGGGTGCACATGTATAATGCGATTGAAGCTTCGTGGCCCACGTGCAGAAGTCGGTTTTGGGCCTGGGCGAGTCTATTTTGAAGAAGTACTGTTGATATTTGGCTCTGTTGACCAATGAGTTTGCCGACCAATGGACTAACTAGACTCCTTTCAACATTGAAATTCTAGACTTTAGAGACAAGAATAGACCTGGGTTGTGGGGAGGAGATGTGAGAGACCTGTAAGTGGAAGTATCTGAGTATTGGACCACCAGCTAGAATTAATAATAATTTCATAGACTTGGGTGATGGTGTCCATAATTTTCTCCAGTATTTGTATGGTACTTATAAAAAACAATTGTTTATATCTAGTCACTCATCTGCAAGTCTTACTTGATTTTGAAGCTGCAGAACACCTCAACTGATAGCTGGGATTGTTGGAATTTAGTTTTCATTTCTAATAACAAAACATTTTGAAGTCTACATTGAGACTCTGGGAAGGACCTTTACTTCAAAATCCTTACAGCTGCAGGATCTTTCTGACCTTGAAGAAAGGGAAAATGAAGGTATTGTGGTTGCATCACTTCAGAAGCAAAGCCAAAGTTCTGTGCTTTACAGGTGGGTCATCCTGAGTGCAGGAGTCTCGGAGTTGGCATGGCCGAGGAGCCTTTGGGTAAGCTGGAGGAGGGTCTGTTTCCAGTGTGTGTTGGGGTAGTGGGGACCTCTCTTTTTTTCTTTCATTTAAAACTCATCTTTTCGGATACATCATCAAGCTCTCCCCTTGCTAAACTACTAACTCACTGAGCAGAATTTTTCTGCCTTACAACACAGGCTTGTTGCTTGTTTGTTTTTGTTTTTTAATTTTAGGCAATACCTGACAGAACCTTTAATTTTAAAATTTTAGAGATGACTTCTTGCTAGGATGTATCCCTCTCCACTCTAGGCCTCACCTGTGCTTACAACCTCCTTGTGTTGGGTCATGACACATTATGGTGTCCTGGCCTAATTTGCATATATATATATATATATATATATATATATATATATATATATATATATAAAGTTTCCCAAGATATGTTATGGTAGATGCAAAAGACAATAGACAGGCTGAGTTATGGTAAAGATTGACTTTTGTCAGGAAAGATTCTAGCCCAGGTCATGACAACCTGCCATAAACTGCTTTTACTTAAAAGTTTTAATTTCAAACCATACTTTGTGGTTACTTCAGGTCAGCGTGGCTTAGTTGGTTGAACTTTGTCCCATGCATCAGGAGGTGAGGGCAAATGCCTAGTTTCAAATTCAATTCCATTAGGAGGGCAGGCACTATGCAGCTAATCTCTCTCTCTCTCTCTCTCTCTCTATCTCTCTCTACCCCCACCCCCCATTTCCTTCCTCTCTCTGAAATCCAGAAATAAAATAAATAATCAGATATCTTTATAAAAAAAACAAAATCCCTTCCCAACTGTTGGCCAGCTGTCAAGGAGTTGCTGGAGATAAAGAAGAATGTGTGAGCACTAACTGCCTACGACTTCCCTCCTCAGGACTTTATTTCAGGAAACGTACTGGTGGGGCCACTGCTCCATTTACTTGTCCTGCATCAGCCTCTGTGGACCCTACTGCGGGTCATGTGTGTGCTCCTCGGCTCCCTCCAGCTCAGCCCAGCACCAAACCTACCTACTTACTTCTCTGTCCAACAGATCCTTGGACGCATGATTCCAAGTGAATGTATTGGTTCCTCCACTCCTGCAAAGAGAGGAGTCATTACTAAATCACATTGTAAGTGAGACTTAAATGCCTGAGTGAGTAAAAGAAATTGTGAGTGAATAAGATTTAATAATAGACCTCAATGACCACAGATAACTGCTGGTGGCTTAGCAATATGAGATGCGAAATGGTGCCAACCACACACAGGACAATAGCACAGTGTCCCCCAGTGGAGCAGTGGGACTGGGAAACAGCCCAGCATATTTATGGCAGGAGAAAGCAAGGGAAACGCAGAATTCATATTTATCTGTCTGTTTCTAGGAGGCCTTTTGCTGGAGAAAGTGGCCGCTTTGGATGAGGGATATGTTTAGACCGCTCAATGCCACATAGAAGCAAAACATGGCACAGAAGCTACACAACAAGGATTGTCTAATGAGGATTAGATTTCCTTTTTTTAAAAAAATTAAATCTTTATTGTTCAGCTTATTACAGTTGTTCCTCTTTTTTCCCCCCATAGCTCCCCTCCACCTGGTTCCCACCCCTCCCTTCGCCCTCACCGCCCCCCGCCCCCCACTGTCCTCATCCATAGGTGTACGATTTTTGTCCAGTCTCTTCCCGGATCCTCCACACCCCTTTCCCCCCGAAGAATAGTCAGTCCACTCCCTTTCTATGCTCCTGATTCTATTATAATCACCAGTTTATTCTGTTCATCATATTATTTATTCACTTAATTTTTAGATTCACTTGTTGATAGATGTGTATTTATTGTTCATAATTTATATCTTTACCTTCTTCTTCCTCTTCTTAAAGGATACCATTCAGCCTTTCATATAATACTGGTTTGGTGGTGATGAACTCCTTTAGCTTTTCCTTATCTGTGAAGCTCTTTATCTGACCTTCAATTCTGAATGATAGCTTTGCTGGATAAAGTAATCTTGGTTGTAGGTTCTTGGCATTCATCACTTTGAATATTTCTTGCCACTCCCTTCTGGCCTGCATAGTTTCTGTTGAGAAATCAGCTGACAGTCATATGGATACTCCCTTGTAGGTAACTGACTTTTTTTCTCTTGCTGCTTTTAAGATTCTCTTTTTGTCTTTTGCACTTGGCATTTTAATTATGATGTGTCTTGGTATGGTCCTCTTTGGATTCCTTTTGTTTGGGGTTCTCTGTCCTTCCTGGACTTGTAAGTCTATTTCTTTCACCAGGTAGGGGATGTTTTCTGTCATTATTTCTTCAAATAAATTTTTAATATCTTGTCCTCTCTCTTCTTCTGGCACCCCTATAATTTGGATGTTGGTATGCTTAAAGCTGTCCCAGAGGCTCCTTACACTATCTTCGTATTTTTCATTTTGCTTTTCCAGTTGGGTGTTTTTTGCTTCTTTGTATATCAAATCTTTGACTTGATTCTTGAGATCCTCTAGTCTGCTGTTGGAACTCTGCATAATATCCCTTATTTCAGTCAGTGTATGCTTAATTTCTAGTTGGTCCTTTTTCATAACGTCGAGGGACTCACTAGATTTCTTGAGGGTCTCACTACATTTATTGGCGGTCTCACCAGACTTTTTGAGGATCTTACTAAATTTATCGGCAGTTTCTAGAAAGTTCTTAAAAAACCTTATAAGTGTGGTTTTGAACTCTATATCCAGTCGTTTGCTTTCCTCCATTTCTGTCATTTGTGACCTGTTTCATTGTCTCTGCATTTTTTATGCTTCCCTGTGTTGGTAGAGTGGCTTTGTGTGCTAGGTGTCTTATAGGGCCCAGTGGCTCAGCCTCCCCAATTACCTGAGGTGGACACTCTTGGTGCACCCATTTGTGGTCTTTGTGCACAGTCTTGTTGTAGTTAAGCCTTGATTGTTGTAAGTATCGCTGGGAGGAATCGACCTCCAGGCCGATTGGCTGTAAGTATCAGCTGTGTCTGCAGTGGGAGAACTTCTGTGCTGAAGCCACCCTTCTGGGGCAAGACTTGCTTCAGTGGGGCTTTGGTACTCACTGAGTCTGCCCCCTGAGTGTGACCCTTATGGATCTGAGGAGTTGTAATCTGGATGGTCCCACTCTGACCACTGGGTACACTGGCTCTTGGATCTAAGGAGGTGCTAATCTAGCCTCTGCCTGAGGCTATCCAGCCGGAGCTATGAAGAGATCTGCAGATTCCCCTTCCTTGTTTGGGGTTTGGAGGTGCCCAGAAGAGGCCCAGCTGTGAAGCAATGCAAGCTGCTGTGGGGCCTTGGGCCTTCTCTTGGATGTTCTGGGTCTGTCTGGCCCAGCTGCAGTTTGTTAGGTAATTTTCAGATTGCAAAGAGGCAGGGCATTTATATGCAAAAGCCTCTGCAGCAGCTTAGGCGGGGCGGGATCTCAGAGAATCAACAGGGTGGAGCAAGCAGCTATGGCTGATCCTCAGTCCTACCCTAAGGGGCCCGGTAATTGCTGCAAGCACCTTTGAGAGAAAGCCGCCCTCGAGTTCTGAGTTCTACCCACTGTTAGACAGTCCAGATTCTCCCTGTATGAGTCTGGGTTCCCAGAGACTCACCCAGAACTGGAGGTCAGAGCAGTCGGGGGTTTGTGACTCCCTCCTGATTCAGAAAGACAGCCTCATCCTCAGTTGCCAGCCCTTGCCACGTGCGCCTCTGTACCTCTGCACTTCCGCACCTCCTCTGAGTCTCAGTGTGCTTTTCTCTTTTCTTCTAGTTGTAGAATTTCCACTCAGCCAGCCTTACTGTGGTTCTGGATGATGTCCATTTTGTCTTCTAATTGTATTTTTGAATTTGTTGTGGGAGGCAGCAATTTCTGGTGTTTACCTATGCTGCCATCTTTGTTTCTCTCTAAGGATGAGATTTTCAATAAGAATAATGGGTAAAAGGGGTTGATTTGGAATTCTTATCTGAAATGGTTAGGTGGGGTTCTAGGCAGAGTGCAAGGGCCTCCAGGTCCTATGTGGTTAATTAGTTTGCTGATGCTGTTCTCTTGGTGCCTGCCTAAGTGACCTCCCAAAGTTCCTTACTGGGAATGAAAGCAAGTGTTTTTCTCTGGGTTGACCAGTGAGCCAGCAAATACATAGTGTGTTTAAGGCACAGCCTAGAAATGGGGATCAGTGAGGTGTGGGGAATCCAGGAGGTGAGGAACAACAAATGGGATCGTCCTGGAGACACATTTTCCATCCCCTTTCAGTAGCTCACCAGATCGCTAGCTCAGCAGGTACCAGCACATAATGGAAAAATAGTCCCCTTTTCCCATGAGATCATTTCTTTCATCCAACAGCTTTCATGGTGGTGGTATAGATGTTCCTGCCTCACCTTCCCTATAAGCGTGATGCATTCCATGCAGGCTCCTTCTCTACAGGACCTGTAGCCATGGGACACGTGGTTCAACTAAGTCTGGCCTAATCCTCTTCTATGGAAGCACCATGAGGTGGCTGAGGTGGAGACCTAGATGACGTGGGGCTGCGGAGTTAGCAGTATCCCCAGGTAGCAGCTGCCAGCTCCTCCCCCACCTCCCCTGACCCAACTCGGAGCAACTGGGGCCATAAGGGGCTCCGTGGCTCAGACACAAGTGCTGTGTGGTGTACGTTGACCACGAAGGAGAAGAGGACGACGAGGCCGGGAAGCAGAGGAGGCCCTGGATTCCGAGGACGCCAAGGAAGAGGAAGGGAGGACCAGGAAGAGGACGACGCGGCCAGTGACTGCACAGAAAGTGACTTCAGGAGGCACAGCACCTACAGGTACCCACCCAGCCCATGGCTGTGGGCTCCTGCCCACCTCCTCTGCCTTCACCCGAGCTCTCCCAAACCGAACCCCAACCTCCACTCCCACGACTGAGGGGAAATGCCAGGGCACATCCAGTGACACTCACACACAACAAAAACAAACACAGCACAACACAACAGCACACCTACATCTACCAGAGGACAGAGGCGCATTGTTCATGGAGGTTGCCTTGTTGCAGTTTGCAGGCCACATACTGGCTCGCTCTTTCTCTGCCCCCAGCCCTCCCATTTTCCTCTTCAAAATTTGCCCCAGTGTCTCCATGAGGCAGGACCGAAACTTTGGCACATGGATCCACTGCATTCATTTTTTCTCCCCTTGCGTTGGTTTGGTATTTTTGGGGTGAAAGAAGCCTCTTGTTTTGCAGACCTCTCTGTATTTCTAATGTGGTTTCTTTTCGGTTTTTATTATGTATCTGTTCTTTAAAAGGGACTTGAGGATTTAGATTGTCTCCCTCCCATCTCTCTCTCTCTCTCTCTCTCTCTCTCTCTCTCTCTCTCTCTCTCTCCTCTTTGCACCCCTAGCTGTGTGGTTTTAAAATTATATTGAGGAAATAGATCAGTTTGGGGTCTGTCAACCTAAGAAATATTCAAACCTGTAAGAATTTTTGTGAGTTTATTTGAGCCAAACTGACAATTGCTGGGAAGCAAAATCTCAAAGGATTGAGAAAATGCTCCAGAGAATGGCAGGTTTGCACCTTATTTGATACATTACAATCCAAATAAGACTTACATGGATTAAATCCATTGGTGATAGAATAAAAGGTAAAATGATAGACACATATTTCTTTTACATAGGTGGGTACAAGATAGTTAACAGTCAGCAATTAATTCAATAACAGTGAGGGTATGTGTGGTCTCCCCTCTGATGTGGCACCTGTGCTTTGAGGGGTCTAGAAAAAGGAAATTACTTTGACATCCCAAAGGAATGTTATGGTAGTTGCAAAAAGATAACACACAGGCTTAGTTAAGGTGAAAATTGAACTTTCTCAGGTAATACTCTAGCCTAGGACATGACTACTGCCTTTAGTTTTAAATTCAACCCTAGCCAGTTTGGCTCTGGGATAGAGCGCTGGCTTGTGGACTGAAGGGTCTGAGTTTGATTCCCGGTCCGGGCACATGCCCACATTGTAGGCAACTAATCAATGATTCTCTCTCATCCTTGATGTTCCTCCCTGACCCCCATCCAGCCTCCCTGTCTGAAATCAATAAAAATATGTATTTTTAAATAGTTTTAATTTCAGACCATCCTTTGTGGTTATTTTAAGTCTCTGAGTTTGTAAGGCTGCCACACAGGCCTCCCCTGAACTGCTCAGGTTTAGCATGAGGCCCCTTTTGCACACAGTTGTTGGGGGAGCCTTATCTGGTTGTGTTTTTATTCTTAAGTGCTAGTGAGCTTCTGTTATAGTTGCTGGTGAATGGCTGCTTAAAAAGCAAAGCAGGGGGGGAAAAAAGCAGAAATCTAAGCAAAACCAAAACAAATGTGATAATTCATCCGATTCAGTCATTTTGATAAAATCCAGAATTAAAGTAAGAAATCATAGGAATAGGCGTCTTACTAATTTGATCCCTTTGCTTTGCCTGAGAAACAGTTTCATGTCACCTGTTGCAGGAGTTGTACAATTGATCATGCAGATGTAATGACTGAAGATGAACTTTTGGACCAACTTCTAAGTCACACAGCAAAAGTAAAGGGGAATTTATTAGGAAATGACTTTTTCTTTTTATCCCATTTCAAAGGATAAAAGTCCTTCCTGGATCTGCAATGAATTTATCCATGGTGACTCCTCTCCAGTTTTCTCATCAGGAAGCTTCTCTAGCTTGATGCTGAGATGCATTACTTTTTTACCACACAATTGTTGCTTTGGATTAAATACGTAGTTGTATTATCAGAGAAATGCATGGAGCAGAGGAAATGGCAGATCTGCTAATGTTGTTACCACTTAGAGTTGGGTTCTAACACACATTGTGATCTAGAGGGTAGACATTAAATATATGATTTGGTGGGAAGAGTGGGTAGGTGTGTGTGTGTGTGTGTGTGTGTGTGTGTGTGTGTGTGTGTGTTTGTGTTTGGATGTGTGAGTGATGGAGACAGATACAGAGGAGGACAGGAGAAGAAAGGTTTGAATGAAAACAGAGCAGAGATTACCATCCTTAAATAAAAATTAGGGTATTTTCATGGCACATTTACCCAGATTTCCCATATATATATTTCTGTGCAGTAAATAGTTGTAGTTATTTTGCATTTGATTCAGAAATAACCTTTACAACCCGGCCGGCGTGGCTCATTGGTTGAGCGTTGACCTGTGAACCAGGAGATCACCAGTTTGATTTTTTTAAAATATATTTTTTATTAATTTTTCACAGAGAAGAAGGGAGAGGGATAGAGAGTTAGAAACATCGATGAGAGAGATCTATCAGCTGCCTCCTGCACGCCCCCTACTGGGGATGTGCCCGCAACCAAGGTACATGCCCTTGACCGGAATTGAACCTGGGACCTTTCAGTCCACAGGCGGACGCTCTATCCACTGAGCCAAACCGGTTCGGCACCAGTTTGATTTCTGGTCAGAGCATATGCCCTGGTTGAGGGCTAGATCTCCAGTGTGGATGGGCTTTCAGGAGGTAGCTGATCAATGATTCTCTCTCATCATTGATGTTTCTGTCTCTCTCTTTCTCCCTTCCTATATGAGATCAATAAAAATATATTTAAAAATATATTTAAAAATGGAAAGAAATAACTTAAACTTTTCAGAATTCTCAGCAAAAAAAATTTGAAAGAATTACACAAGGGTTCATTTGAAGGCCTGCTATTCTTCAAGTATTTGTAAGATAATTATAAATTATATTTATTTATGAGTTTATAATCCTATCTAATAGCGGGAATATGCTCATTGACTGTCACAACATCACAAATATGGCAGTACCCACAACCAACAAGGAGGGAATATGCTATTTGACTGCCACACCCTCAAAGATGGTGGCACCCATAGCCAATAAGGAGGGAATATGCTAATTGACTGCCATGCCCTCAAATATGGAGGCAACCAAAGCCACAAGATGGCGGTGCCCTGTCCCCTCACCGTGCCTGCCTCTGGATTCCCTCAGTCCCTTCAGTCCCCCAGCCACCCATGGCCACCTGAGGCTCAGGTAACCAGGGCTGGCTGAGGCTTGTGCTGCCAGCAGTGGCAGCAGCAGAGGTGTGATGGGGCATCGCCTTCCCCTGATTGCTGGGTCACCTCCCACCCCTGGAGGGCTCCCGGACTGTGAGAGGAAGCAGCCTAGGCTGAGGGACCCCCCTTCAGTGCATGAATTTTCATGCAATGGGCCTCTAGTTATAAAATAAAGAAGGAGTTTAAATCACATAATCTCTACAATTTCTCCCAGCAATAAAATTCCACAATTCTGTAAGTTGTATAGGGCTCCAGCCCATCTCTAACATTTAATATCTGCAATCCATTTTCAATTTTATAACCATATAGACAAGATATAGACAGGAAAAACTTTTTAATTGTAGAGGAAAAGTGGTAATGAGGTCTGAATTATTATACACATCCATATGAGCCTTGTTATATAAGTGTTCATATACCATCTGCTTATATTTATATGTAGGGCCCATGGATCAAATTGGGCCTGTGGTGTGTATTTTTACAACCTATAATGATTTTTACACATTTGAAGAGCTGTAAAAGAAGAGAGAACTTCAGCTTAACCTCAAATTGTCTTCTATAGGACAATAAAATATAGAACACTTGCATTAATTTAAATACCATTAACTCAGAAATTTTAGATAATATACCAGTAATCTAAATTAGATGAACAGTTATACATTAAATGTTTAACTAATCAGATGAGTTATGTAAAAGTATTATTAAGAACATATTAAGTTACCGAGATAGCAGACTGGTGTTAAGGATTTCAATGCAGGAATTGTTATACCAATTCTATATAAAACGCTAATATGCAAATAGTCCAAATGGAGGAACAATCAGAAAAACCAAACAACTGGTCACTATGATATGTGCTGACCACCAGGGGGCGTATGCTGAACATGGTGGTGGCTGAGGTGGGATGGTGGAGTAGGGGAGTGGGAGGGCACCAGACCAAGGCAGGTGCCAGTTGCTGTGGTTACTGAGAATTATTAGCTCTCGCACGCAACAGTTACACCTGGTACTTGCACCTGCTGCCAGCACCTGCCCCACTTGTACCCCCTGGTGGCCCCATCCCCAATTGCTCTGTGCTGTCAGCGGGGCCAGTGCTGTCATTGCATGGGAGTGATGGCAGCGGGAGTGGGGTTGCCTGCAGATGGGACTGGGGGCTGCGGCGGGACAGGACAGGCGGGGGCGCAGAGGATGGACCACGACCCAGCCCTGTTACTACCAAAGCCTTGCAGCCCACAGTTCCTTTCAAGGTGCACAAATTTGTGCATCGGGCCCCTAGAATTAAAAATAAATGTTTGAAATGATGGTTAACCCCTAGCTGGTTAGGCTCAGTGGGTAGAGCATTGGTCTTCGGACTGAAGGGTCCCAGTTTTGATCTTGGTCAAGGGCACATGCCCAGGTTACAGGTTTGATCCCCAGTAGGGGGCATGGAGGAAGCAGCCAATCAAGATTCTCTCTCATCACTGATTAATACCAGCCTCACATCACACTAAAAATAGCCCTTTGAATTATCAAACCTTTCAAGGGACAACCACTTTTGTATTGATCTTCTTGGGTACCTCTGCCATCTGGGTTCTAAGCCTGACAGTTTGGAGGAAGACAAATTAGATAACTAACTGCTCAATAGATTAGGTCATTCATTACTTCTATAAAATACACTGTAGGGTAATTATTTCATGCTAGCATAAGTATTCCCATTCATTAAAAAATGCTAATCAAGCCCTGGCCAGTTTGGCTCAGTGGATAGAGCCATCAGCCTGCAGACTGAAGGGTCCCGGGTTCAATTTCAGTCAAGGGCACATGCCTGGGTTGTGGGCTTGATACACAGTAGGGGGCATGCAGGAGATAGCCGATCAATGATTTTCTGTCACCATTAATGTTTCTATCTCTCTCTCCCTCTCCCTTCCTCTCTGAAATCAATAAAATATATTTAAAAACTAGGACTAACACTGTTCCTACTGAATTCTTGACCTTTATTAAAAATGTATTTTTCTACAACTGATTACATATGTAAAAATGTATTTTACATAGAAAAAAATGTATTTTTCTACAACTGATTACATATTTTTTAAAATTACATGATAATTTATGTATAGTTCTTACCTGCATGTTACAGGATACCAGCAATCCTTCCCAGTGTATCTCCAATCTCCTCTCCCAAGCTTCCCTATAGTAAAAGGCTATCTTTGGTTCTGCAGTTTAAAGAAGAAAATTCCACTGCAGTCACCACCATTACCTGAATATTATGAGACAGTTGGGTTACATTGCCTTTTACGAAGAATGGAATGATGTATAAGTTAACTGCATCCAGCTCAGCCAGAGGTGAACCTGAGGAGGGGCGGTAAAGGATTAAAGAAGACAGACAAGAGAATACAGCTGGGACCAGGTGGATCACTGCCTGGATGAGGAAACAGTGACACAGCCTGTAAGCTGAAGCTTCATTTGATAGTCAGATCACACAAAGCAAGACAAGGGGTGTGGTCAACATGTTTACAATGTTCTTTCGAGTTTCAAATCTATTTTGTTACTCAAGCCTTGTTTTTGGCAGCACTTGCTGCACCACCCACAGCCCATTAGCTACCTATGAACATGGGAGGACTATAAGGGCAAGCTTAATTGTGCTACGAGGGCTCTGCCCTCCAAGCTGGGACTTGTAGTGGCTCTGCCACAGGTCATTCTGAAACTTGACCCTATAGCCGCGCCCTACATATAAGAAAGACCAGCAGAGCCCTAGCTGGTTTGGCTCATGGATAGAGTATCTGCTTGCGGACTGAAAGGCCTCAGGTTCGATTCCAGTCAAGGGCACATGCCCAGGTTGCAGGCTCAATCCCCAGTCAAGGGCACATGCTCAGGTTGCAGGCTCAATCCCCAGTAGGGGGCTTCCAGGAGGCAGCTGATCAATGATTCTCTCTCATTGATATTTCTCTCTCTCTCTCCCTTCCACTCTGAAATCAATAAAAATATATTGAAAAAGCAAGCAAGCAAGCAGAAATCACAGTCACAAATACATTAGAGGTTGGCACTTGGATCTTTCTGTATTTTACTTTCCTTTTGAAAAATTCTTTTTTGGTGATATGTACCCTGTGTTTTCCATTAGCACGAATATTATAATCCTACCTCTCTTATAGATTTGGCATGTGAAAGCATATTGGGGCTAAGTCTATAGTATGCTGGGAGGGTGAGGGAGAATTGGAATATAATATTAACTAACAAAACACAAAATTTAAGATAATATAGGGCTATTGCTGGCTGGGTTGTTCAGTTGGTTAGAGTGTTGTCCCAATGTGCTAAGGTTGTAGGTTCAATCCCTGGTCAGGGCACATATAAGAATTAACCAATGAATGCATAAATAAGTGGAACAAAACTTTTCTCAATCTTTCTCTCTTTCTTCTCTCTCTCTTCCTGTCGCTCTCTCAAAATTCAGTTTTCAAAAATAGGTAAAGAAAAAGATATTCAGAATGTTGGGCCCTATTCTTTGTGTGTTGGTTGTTGTTTTATTAGGGACAAAGAGAAGATATTCACTGAACTATTGAATTTTATTTTGGTCAATTTATGAAGTCTTTTCATTTAACATGAAAGATTTCTTATAACATTTCCATAAAAATCATTAGGATAATACTGTAAATTTGGAGTGAAATAGGAAAGGTTATTACCTGGTCAGTATTGATTATTTTCATAAATCATGACTCCATTTACTAAATATTATCTTCCTAAATACTAGCAATTTTAGACCTAAATTACCTAAATGATTGACTCAATGTTGCTAAGGGCCCTTAGAACACATTGGCTTAATTTACATCAGCTGGATTCAGTGTGAGGGCAAAAGCCCTCCCTGAAGGCGGGACCAGTCAAAGACTGGATGCCACCCAGACTGACTCTCCCTGTCAGTGTTAAGGGGATGGATCTCATGATGTCAAAGGCCCACCCAGATGTGACCTGGCTTCCTGTAACTCAAGTATATAATAAAGCAGCTTTCGGAGCTGGTGCTCTCTCTCTGTGTGCACTGCTCCTCCAGAAGGCAGGCACCACACCCAGCCCAAGCTTTTAATCTATTTTATGTCTGTCTTTCATTATTTCTTTAATCCCGAAGGCGGCTCCTAGTTTGCATGAACCAGTTCAGGTCTCCTTCTCCTTGCAGTGCAGGCTGCGCGGGAAGAAGACCACGGCCCCAGCACCGCTCGGTATACAATGTTTCATTTTAGTTTGCCATTGTACACTCAATCTTTAACTTAAAGATCAATATAAGTTTTTGTCAATTTAGCTGGCATTACTAAATTATTTTCTAAATGATTTTTATCCAAGTAGAGTCTTAATCTGAAATAACTTTGTTCCCTCAACCCCAGGCAAGTCCTTGCTGGCTTTATGCTTAAAATTCTAAAAAATATAGGAAAGGTCAGAGAGTTGTTGGCTGGTTTACCAGAACTCATTGGAAAATGCAACCAGACTTTGTCAAAAATAAAATAAGGTGGCAGAGAATCATGCACTCTTTGAATGGACTGGAATTAAAGCAAATTTCAAGAGCTCGCTTTCAAAGGCATTTGTGGATATGAGTTGGTTTATTACTTTAACATCAGTGGTTCTTTAATAAATAGTATAAGAGTAAACAAATAACAAAAATTATGTTTTCTTATTCATTTATTTCCCAGAAAAACAAGCCACTTGATCTTTGAATTTGTTAGCTGTTTTCAGTTGATTTTTTTAAGTCTCTGCCTTAAATGGTTTTGTTAGTGCAAGCATGTCAAACTTGCAGCCGGCAGGCCGCACATGCCTCATTCCCGCCAGCCACGAGTTTGACATGCTTGCTCTAGGGGAGTGTTCTTTCTTGCTGTTTTATGGCTAGCCAGCATTCCCATGGGCATAGACATCATTAATTAGTCAGAACAATAATACTTATACTATGATGTAGATTTTGCCAGCCAACAAGAAAGGATTTTGGAATTTTCAGTTATCTGGAGCTTGATTTGAGTTTCTGATTTTTCTTTCATCATTTTTTCCTTGTAGATAGAATCCTAGAACATAATTTCATTTTTTAATTAACTGACCTTATCTGGGGCTCTTCAAGTTCTTCATCTCTGGTGGTTTATGGATCAACTCCCTGGGGTGGTTGGAAATACACAGATTTTATCCTGACAGCCCCAAGCTGTGAATTAATTGTGGGGTCTGGCTGAGAAATGTTCCTTTATAAAGGTAATAAATAGCCTGGCTGCATCAACCTATGAACGATCAGATCATGGTTTGATTTCCCGTCAGGGCAGATGCCTGGTTGCAGGCTCAAACCCCAGTGTGGGGTGTGCAGGAGGCAGCCAGTCAATGATTATCTCTCATCATTGATGTGTCTATCTCTCTCTCCCTCTCCCTTCCTTTTTGAAATCAACAAAAAATATTTTTTAAGCGGTAATAATGCTTTTATTCTCTAAAGATTAAGAAAAGTTATTTATGTATATGCTATTTTCAGTTAGCTTTATATTAATCAAGAGACCTGAGAAGATTTCTCAACCCACTAATCATTGAAGTTCAAAACCATTCCTGAAGGGTAGTTGGAGCCTGTATTAGTTTGATAGGTCTAGTGTAACCAAGAACCACAAACTTAGCTTAAACAACATAATATTATTCTCTCACAGTTTGGGTGTATAGAAGTCCAAAATTGAAATGTTACGGTCCAATATTTATGTCCCCCCCAACCCAAATTCATATGTTGAAACCCAATGACCAATGCAATAGTATTATTTCATTTGGCAAGTAATTAGGGTTAGATGAGATAATAAGGGTGAAGCCCTCATGAACGGTGACCTTGTAAGGGTCATGAAGAGCTTGCTTCCTCTCTGTCTACTCTCCATGTGAGGATGCCATGTGATATCAGCTGTGTACTGTAGGCAACCGATATATTTCTCTCTCATATGGATGTTTCTCTCTTTCTCCCCCTCTCCCTACCCCCTTGTCTCTCTTTAAAATCAATAAACATATCTTTGCGTGTGAATTAAAAAAAAATCAAACATGAATATTGAGAATTTCAAGGAAATGGCAACATTTTTGAACTGTAAAGTGTGTCCCACTCCACACCACTCTAACTGGTGTATTTTGTAGGTCAGCTATTTTTTCAGGAAGCAGTATGGTCATGGGAAGAAGACTCTCAGATTTCAGCTTTGAAGAGGAGCTCAGATTGCCAGACTGGACTCGCTCTTCTGAATTTCCTGAGAATAAAGTATGGTAGCAACCATCTCAGGTAGAAACTGTAGTTTAACTCTAACCCTGCTATTTGGCTTAACAATAGAAAAGTTATTTTGATTTTCTGAATTATAGAAATCATCCCATTCGATTGAATGCCTTTTGATTGTAATGTGAATATCCCATTGATTGTGATCTTACTGGTTTTAGGAAGCACATTCTTCTAGTCCCCAAAACCAGGACAGCACATTTACTCTAAATTGCCTCGATGGCTCTAGATAATGTGTTCCTGGTGACTCAGTGGTCCCAAGAGCCGAGGACTCTACATAATGTGTTTCTGTCAAGGCAGTGATCCTGAGACCCAAAACTATAATTAACAGGCTTAATTCTGCTTCTGCAAACTGCTTTTTTGCCAACCAGGTTCCTCATCCCAAACCCTGGGATGTACTCAATACCTTTGTGATTTTTGCCTCTATAAATCTGGTATTGGGGCCATCTTATCAATTCGAGATTTGGGAGAGCGAAATGCCCCCTTAGAGCCCCGGATTGCAATAAATGTGACTCTTTAATTCGACTTCTTGAGGCGTCCTTCTGTGATTCTTGGGGTACATTATAACAAGATGCCAGGCCCTGTAGCTTTCTTGGAAAGCTCTTCAATACTCGCCTCCTCCCCCCTTCTTTTACACCCCCTCCCCACATCCCACCATGCCTGGGCTCTGGGGCCCCCCAAGTGTGCAGTCCAAATCCTGCCTCACTGTGAGTGGGGAGGGGAGACCCAGAGGGAGATAGTTCTCTTTTCTGCAGGTGAAAGGAACCACTTGGTTGCTGATGATTCTGGGGAAAAGGCTCCCTCTTCTGTAGGCACTTCAGCCCAAGAATAATAATGGTTGCCTAAATAAAGGTTAGAACTTGAGGTGGGGGAGGGGTGCTTGGGGCACATGCAGGACAGGGCTGCCAATTGTGACATGGCTGCCAATTGTGACATGGCTGCCAATTGTGACATGGCTGCAAATTATTGGGCTCCTGCTCAGCGCAGGTACTTGGTCCCACTTCTCTGGGTTGCGTGTACGTGCCCCAGTATTTTGGATCGCTCCTTGTGCTCCAGTCTCCTGGATCGCTAATTGTGCTCCATTATTTTGGATTACCTATTGTGCCCCAGTCTTCTGGGTCACTTTCCTTGCCCCATTCGCCTTGGTGGCTCACTGTGCCCCGGACCTCTGCCTGTCATGTCCGGGCTGCACATGTGGGCCCCATGGTTCCTGTTCCTATGGCAGCTGTTGTGGCTGCAGGTCCAGGCAGCTCCGATTCCGGAGGTGGCCATGGACTCTATCCTGCTGACCCCCATGTCTCTGGGGCCCACCAAGCCCTGGTCTTGGGATCAGCAAAATCCCTGCACAACTTGAACTTCCTTCTATCAACCATGATGTCTCAGCTCTACTTGCAGAGGCCCCTGAGAAAACGGAACCTTCTCCAGACCCTCAGGAGGCTTTAGTTCAGCTTCCACCCCAACAAGAAGCCGCAACTCAGCCTGCAGTGTCCTCTGAGCAATTGAAATTTTTGTTGGACAACAAAGGAGATCAAGATAAGCAGCAACCCTATCGTGAATATGTTCGCTCTTCAAAGAGATCAATTCTACCTTCTGTGCCTCTTGAAGAGATAAAAAATTCTCACATCCATCAGGCTCAGCAGCCAACCTATCCATCCGTGGACCTGGGACTCACCATCACTCCTGAACACACTTCGGGGGCTGCGGCTACAGCCCTGCAGCAGAATGCAGCTCCTCCAAAGCCCTCTGAGGTGACATTTCCCCCCCAAGTGCTGGTTCAGGGTCAGTGGCCAAGCATTCCACCCGTGGACCTGGGAATCACCATCACTCCTGAACACACTTCGGGGGCTGCGGCTACAGCCCTGAAGCAGAATGCAGCTCCTCCAAAGTCCTCTGACATGACATTTCCACAGGAAGCGCCGGTTCAGGCTCCTCAGCCAACCTTTCCAGCTGTGGACCTGGAGCTCACCATCACTCCAGAGTCTACGGTGGAGACTGGTGCTACAGCCCTGCAACAGACTACAGCTCCTGAAAAGCACCCTGAGGTGACACTCCCACCGCCACACACTGTTCAGGCGCATCAGCCAACCTTTCCACCTTTGGACCTGGAGATCACCATCACTCCAGAACCGACTTTGGAGGCTGATGTTACAGCCCTGCAGCAGACTACAGCTCCTGCAAAGCACCCTGAGGTGACACTTGAACATCCAGAACTTCAGCCAACAGAGTCATCAGAGACAGTTCCTCCAATGACTGAACAGAGTGCCACCATGAACATCTGTGAGCTCTGTTCCTGCAGTAATGGGACACTGTCATGTATTGGTTTTGGCTCAAAGCAGAGGCTCAACAGAGTGCCAGTACCAGAGCCCAGCACCTATAATGGCACCTTCACCATCTTGTAAGAATTGCCTTTCCTCATTTGCTCTCTGCATCCTGGCTGACATGGCAGCCTTTTCCTTGAGGTCTTCCTGGGCCTTCCTCATCTCCCCCAAACCATGTTGAATGACTTTGTTTTTATCTTTGTTTGACAGCTATTCCTTATCTTTATTCTTCTTAATACTTTGTTCCCCCTTAACCAGTCTTTTGCTTGTAATTGCCCATATTATTTTTCCAAATTTTTAGCCCTAGCACTTCATTCCTTAACCTCTACTGTCCTCCCACTTATGCTTCATTCTCTTTATAGCCACATGGCCCTCTCCCAGACTCCTTGGTGGTGATACAACAAAGTGGTTAGGAGTAGAGATTCTACAACCAGAGTGACTGGGTTTGAACCCAGTACGCCTTTATTAGTGTTGAGACTCAGTTTCCTCACCTGTAAAATGAAGATTATATAGTTACCGTTACATAGGATTGTCGTGAGTTTTAGAAGAGTTAATTGTGTGTGTGTGTGTGTGTATACATATATATAATTTATAAAATTTCCTAACATATGTCTGTGTTAGCTATTATTATTTGATCCCTCAGTCATATCTAGAACTTATCTTTGCCCCCTGACTTTCTATAAAAATGACCCATTTTGTTCCCAGCCCAGGTTTAAGTACTGTGTGAGCCACAGAAGTATGACTTTGTCTATGGAACATGACAGTGGTAGGGGGGAAGAAAGGGAATATACATAAAAAAGGAGATGATATATAATTAAGTTCTAAAAGAAATACAGGCCAGAGGTGCTATAATACAGCAGAATCTTTAGTTATTGGTGTACGGAAGTCAGGGAAAGCTGCATGGATAACCCAGAAGTTTAGCTGGGATTTAAAGGGAGGCTATGGTTTGGTAAAATAGTGACTACAGTAGGGCAAAGGCATGGCTACAGGAATGATCATGACTTAATAGACCAGTCTGGTTATAAAGAATTGGTTTAGGAAGTAGTGAAAAATATGATGATGAAAACTTGACTATCAGATCTAGGGGTTTGGAAGTTACACTGAGAAAAGGAGTCCTATTGAAAGTTTTCAAGTGAGAAAGACAGATGAGTAAAAAAAAAAGGGGGGGCGGGGGGGATTATTTCAGATTCCATAGGTAGAGTGATCTAGAAAGGAAATCTTGACTCAGGGAGACCAAGTAGAATACTCTAGGAGTTCAGTGAGAAGACTCTGAATCAGAGTGTTGTGATAGAAGAAGAAAGAAAATCCTCGGAACACTATAAAGGAAGAACTGACAAGCTTTAGTAACTGACTGGAGTGAGGATGGGATGTACAGTAAAGAGAAAGATCAAATATGACCCTGGAAAATTTCTGTCCTGGATGATGAGGAGAATGATGGTGGTATGACAGGTGGGCATACAGCAGTTGTGAAAGAGAGCCAGTTTGAGGAGGTGAGCTCAGTTTGGGCTTCTTTCATTGGTGAGCATAAAGCAACAAGAAGGCTTCTGCTTGAGAGGAGATGTCCACTAGGCAGAGGTGCAGACAGATAACTCACTTTTTCTGACCTTCCTGAAAAATATGTAAACTGAATAGGTAAGTTATTGCTGAGGGATGAGGACAAAGCTAAAGATTCAAAGTCATCCACTGAATTAGTGTTTGAAACTGAACCTCAGGAATTTAACAGCTTCTTTTAAATACTTGTAATTCATGGTCACATTCTCACTGTTTGTGGTTTTTTTTAAAAAAAATACATTATTATTGATTTCAGAGAGGAAGGGAGAGGGAGAGAGAGAATGATGAGGTCAATGATGAGAATCAATGATGAGATCAATGATGAGAATCATTGATCTGCTGCTTACTTCACGCCCCCTACTAGGGATGGAGCCAAAACCCAGGCATGTGCCTTGGGTCAGAATTGAACCTGGGACCCCTGAGTCCACATGCTGATGCTCTATCCACTGAACAAAACCAACTGGAGCTCACATTATATCTTTATTAATTGTGCAAACTGGAAAGCTGACAGATGTGGAAATTAGAAAGCTTGTGTTTCCTGCATTTGAATATCAAGTTTGCAATGATTCTTTTATTTATTCTGTTCATTCGTTTCTTACTCATTCAATGATATTAACTGTTTCTTTGCAGAAACTTGCAAGGAAACGCCATTTCTTACATTGGTAAAGATACGTGGAAGTCATACCATTTGGTTGAGAAACTGTGAGTATATTCTCTCCATACATAAATTTTAAAAAACTAACTGCATTGTAAGAACTTCTTGGTCCAGAATATTGAGGTCAGTAGCTCTGAGAAAAGGTATTTCCTACTCTGTATCCCAAATCAAGTCTATTGATTGCAATTCTATTCATTTTCAAAAATTAAATTCGGTAGGCCCTCTTTATAATCACAGTCAATTGAAACTTATTTTCTATTATAATAAGCAACACATGATTATTTTTTTAATATATAAAAATTAGATAGCTGTAACCGGTTTGGCTCAGTGGATAGAGCATCAGCCTGCGGACTCAAGGATCCCAGGTTCGATTCTGGTCAAGGGCATGTGCCTTGGTTGTGGGCACATACCCAGTGGGGAGTGTGCAGGAGGCAGCTGATTGATGTTTCTCTATCATTGATGTTTCTAACTCTCTATCCCTCTCCCTTCCTCTCTGTAAAAAATCAATAAAATATACAAAAAAAATTAGATAGCAGATATAGTGAAAACCCTGCTTGTGTCCTCATCCTCACCTGAAGGTAACTGCTACTCTATGTTTACTATATTTCCTTACATATCCTTTTCAATGCATTTGCCTACATACATATTTACAGATAGCAAAATAGGTATGTTATGTGATTTTCATATCTTTCTTTACATAATTGATAACATCCTACGTCTTGATTCTTTCTCCTCATAATATATCTTACACATGTTTCCTTCTTGTTAGAGAGAGGGTTACCCGATTCATTTAAACTATTTCAAAATATTCCATAGTTTAATAACCCCCCTATTGATGGATATTTAGATTATGTCCAGTTTTCTTGTTACCTGTATTTGATGCAACATACATTCTTGTGCATGCATCTTTGGGACCATGGGCTGGTATTTTTGTAGAATAGATATTTAGAAATGGAATTGTTGGCATGAAACTATATTGATACAGCATTTAATTTCCCTTAAAGAAATTATGCCAATTTATACACCACTAAGTGGGCAACTACAGTATTTATTGTCTTCTATCCTTCCACCATTAGATAGTCTCCATTATTTGGCTGATCTAATGGGTGAATAAAGCCAGTCCCACCTAAGTTTGAATTTTTCTGATTACTTGTGAATTCAGATTCCTTTATATATTTATTGAACATTTGTATCTTAACAATAATTTTTTATTGATTTCATAAAGGAATAGGGAGAGAGAGAGAGATAGAAACATCCATGATGAGAGAGAATCTATTGATCAGCTGCCTTCTGCACACTCCACACTGGGGATTGAGCCCGCAACCTGGGCATATACCTCTACTGGGAATCAACTGTGACCTCTTGCTTCATAGGTTGACATGCAAACACTGAGCCATGCTGGCCAGGCAGGTTTGAAGGTTTCTAAGTCAGCTTGAGATTTATACTTTGTAAGGGAGAGGTTCCTAACTTAGAGTCAGTGGACCCCCCAGTGCACCATTTCTTACCATTTTTCCTCCAAAATATTTCTTGGTGATCTGCAGAAGCCTATATTCTTGAGGACTATGTTTTTAAAAGATTTATAAGTTAAAGTATATATGAAAATAAGGAAATCTGTTATTAAAATGCATATTTAAAAACATTTTTTATTTTCCTATGATGATTCTTTTTTTTAATCCTCACCTGAGGATATTTTCCCTTTGATTTTTAGAGAGAGTGTAAGAGAGAGGTAAAGACAGAGAGAAATATCAATGTGAGAGAGACACATTGATTGGTTGCTTCTTGCACGAGCCCCGAGCAGGGCTTGGGCTGGAGAAGAGCCTGCAACCCATGGCATGTGCCCTTGACCAGAACTGAACCGGGGACCTTTGGTCCATAGGCAGACATTCTATCCACTGAGCCAAACCAGCTAGGACTAAAATATTTTTAAAAAATAGATTATTGAAAGGCCAGCCAGCATGACTCAGTGGTCAGCCTATGAACCTCGAAGTCACGGTGAAATTCCCATTGAGTATAGGTCCGGTTGGAGGCTCAATCCCCAGTGGGCTGTGCAGGAGGAAGCTGATCAATCATTCTCTCTCATCATTGATGTTTCTCTCTCTTTCTACTTCTTCCTTCCTCTGTAAAATCAATAAAAATATATTTTTAAATTAAACCAATAAAATATTGATACTACTTCTCTTTTTTACATTTTTATTTAATCCTTGTCTGAAACTTTTTTTTTCATTAATATTTTTCAGAGAGAGTGGAAAGAGGGAGAGAGAGAGAGAGAAAGAGAGAGAGAGAGAGAGAGAGAGAGAGAGAGAGAGAGAGAAGAGGCTGTTCAGGCAAGGCTTCAGGCAAGTAGGTTTAAAGAGAGAGACAGACAGACAGACAGACAGTCATGAGAAATAGATATTGACTGACTGCCTCCTGCTGGTTTGGGGCCAGGGGTTGAACCTACCACCAAGGTATATGCCCTTGACTAGGAATCAAACCCATGACCTTTTGGTCTGTTGGCCAACACTCTAACCACTAAGAAAAACCAGCCATGGCAAATCTGCTCCTCTTATATTAAGTAACACAAGCTATAGTGGTTGATTTAATAACTGTTATAACTTCAATGTAGTTATGAGAATAAATGATATTTTGAGATATCTGCAACAAATATGTTATATGAAAACCTCTGTGATTTTTTTGAAGTTCCAATGAACTACTAGACTGCTAATCTATGGTTTGTTGCCTACATTCACAATGCAGGGCAATGCTAATTTTAGGTAAAGGTTTGTGAAAATAGAGATGTAATTTTATTTCCCATTCAGGTTTGGCCCCGTGAATTCAGTCCATACAATCCTATTCACTGACCTCTGCCCTGAAGGGATAATCAACAAATGGAAATTACATGCACGCTTTTGCATGCATTGGAGAAAGTACAGTTTTCTAGGGAAAGGGTCTATAGCTTTTATGAAATGCTAACAGGGCTCTTGTCTCCAAAGTTAAGAGTCACAAATGTAGGGGGGAAGAAAGACATTTCCTTGCCTATAAAGCTGAGCTTATTCTCAGGAGTGATAGTAAATGGATTATTTGTTTTAAATAAAAGTAGTAGACTGAAAATGATGTTTGTCATTTTCTGAAATCAAGGAAAAGGTATTTATGGAACATCTGCTACGTGCCAGGTACTGTTTTGTGTGCCAGGATTACAGGCCCAAGAAGAACGTAGATAAATTACGCGATTTTTCAAGGGGTTTACACGTATATAATATGAAAATGAATATCTCTCTATATAAAAGGCTAATATGCAAGTTGACCCCGAACGAGTTGGACTGGGAGACCAATGGCTTGCTATGACATGCGCTGACCATCAGGGGGTGGTGCAAAACGAAGGAAGGCTCTGGCCAGCAGCCAGCAACCAGGGAATGGAGGCGCCAGCCAGCCAGCCAGAAGGCCCCAATTAGCCCTCATTGCCAGCCAAGCATATGGACCGTACCTATGCATGAATATTGTGCACTAGGCCCTATGTTTATATATTTTATATATATATATATATATATATATATATCCCCCCCCCCCCCCACATATCCATCCACCCCCCCATACCCATATATATTACTAGATAGTCCCCTCCCAGATATTGGTAAGTTCTTTGAAAAGAAAGAAAGCTGAGTAAAGAAAGTGAATCAATTTGCGAATGCTCTATTGTTTGCAAAAGAGGATGCGAAAAGAAAGTTTTTGAACAAAAAAAACCCGCAGATTATCTTCCTTCAATTAAATAAAAATTAGGGTATTTCACAGGCACCATTACCTGGGTTTCCCCATATATATTTCTGTGCAGTAAATGGTTGTAGTTATTACGCATTTTGATCCAGAAATAACCTTTTCATTTTTCAGAAATCTCAGTGGCAATAATTTGAAAGAATTACGTAAAGATTCATTTGAAGGCCTGGTTTCCCTCCAGTATTTGTAAGTGCATTGTATTTATTTATGAGTTTTATAGTTATATTATCTATAAAATAAATAAGGGTCTCAAATGAAATAATTTGTACAATTTCTCCCAAAAATAAAATTCTACAATTCCATACGTCTGTGTAGCTCATCTCTAGCATTTAATATCTCCTATGCATTTTCAGTTTTGTCCTCTAGACAAAATATTGATAGGAAAAACTCTTCAGTTATGGAGTAAAAGTGGTGATGAGGTCTGAGTAATGATAAACACCCATATGAGTCTTGTTATGTAAGTGTTCATATACCATCTGCTTATATTTATAGTTCGTTTAGGGCCCATGGATCAAGTCAGGCCTATGACTACCTGTTTCTTTTTTTTTTTTTAATTTAAATTCTTTATTTTTTAAAGTATTACATAAGTATCCTTTTCCCCCCATTTACCTCTCCCTGGCCGCCTCCCTCCTTCCCCAGATTGTTTGTTTCTTACAGCAAGTAAGTTAAGAAGGATTTTCACACTTTTAAATGGCTTTGAAAGAAAGAAAAAAACGAAGAGGAATATGCAAGAAAAACTATTTGTGGCCTGCAAAGCCTAAAATATTCACTGTCCAGCCTTTACATAAAAGGTTTTAAAATGTTGATTTAGTAAAATGAGAGGAATTTAGCTTAACCTCAAATTGCCTCCTATAGGACAAGAAAATATAAAGCATTTACATTAATTTGAATGCCATTAACCCATAATTTTTTGATAATTAAATCTAAATTAGATTAACATTTACACATTAAATGTTTAAGCAGATGAATTATGTAAACAATATTATTAAGAACATATTAAATTACGAAGAGAGCAGACTGGTGTTGAGGATTTCAATGCAGGAATTGTTATACCAATACTAAAAGTAAATGTTTAAAATGATGGTTAAGTGGCATTGTTAGAAATGTCTGCACTAAGTAAGTATATCAGAAATGCCCCTGACTTCACTAATTACAAAATGAAAATATCTTCAGCCTCCTTATCATGGAAGAAATGCTAGCCTATTATTCTATTTACTTAGAAATAGGGAGATGTTCTTTACTATAAAAACTCAACTATGATTCTTTGTCCATGGCACCCAGAGCTGTGTCTGTCATTAATCCTTATTAGGCTAATTAATGATGCTATTTAGCAAATGGATTCTTTCTGCAAATATGGAAGGCTTCAGGCAAGTAGGTATAAAGAGCCTCACATGACACTAAAAATAGTCATTTGTATTATCAAACCTTTCAAACTTCAGAGGGACATCCAATTTTATATTGGTCTTCTTGCTATCTCGCGTCCAAACCTTCCATACTGTTTGCAGGAAATAAAATGAAGTAAATAACTGCTCAATCGGTTAGGTCATTCATAACTTCTACTGTGAAATACTTTGTAAGCTACCTATTTCATGCTAGCATAAAGTATTCCCATCCATTAAAAAATGCCAATCAATAAGCAAGCTAAAACAGAACATGCCAAGCACTGTACCTAGAACTATAGGCACAAGATAGGTACGTCAGGGTTCCTACCCTTCTGATAATTCATGCTCTCATAGGGAAAATAAACATGTCAACTCAATCCTTAGAGCACAAGTACTAAATGTAAGACTCCGTGCTGCAGTGGCACACAAGAGGGAGCCAAGAAATAATAAAACTACATTTCTTTTAAAAGTCATTTTTCTCTCTAATTCCCAGCTATTTGTTTATTTGATAAATATTTCAGTTTGCACCTGTTCGCATGGCAGTAGACAATGCTGATGAACAAGACAGAGTCAATACTTTAAGGAGTTTATCCTCAGAGGAAATAGGATGCAAAAGTAACTCTATTAAAATGTTGTAAGAAATGGATATATAAATTGGTTTTGGTCACAGCAGAGGGAAAAAGACTTTACGTTGGATCAGCAAAGATGTCAGTAGAGCAATGCTGTTTGAACAGGACCTTCAAGGGCTTTTGGGGATCAATGGACAGACATCTTGAGCAGAATAAGCTTGCAAAAGGAGCCTGGGAAAATGTACCTTGAGTAGCTGTAGAGTACACGTAGGGGGAGGAGGAGATTAGAGCCAGATCTTCTGGAGTTTTGAATGCCAAGTACCATGTTATCACACCATTGCTGGAGGAGAAGCTTTAGCCTAAAACAGAGTCACTTGGAGGGCTTCTTAAAACTCAAGCTGTACCCCCAGTTACTAATTCAGTTGATCCAGGGTCAGGCGGAGAATTTCCATCTTCCAATAAGTTCCCAAGTGTTGCTGGCTGGTATTTGAGAATCGCTTCTGGAGTGTTAATCTGGTGAATGTGTGCAGGACGGTTTAGCAAGGGGGAGATTACAGGTGGAAACACCAGTCAGAAGACAGTTATACCCTTCCAGGAGAAAAGTGAGGGACTAAAGTGGAATCAATGGAAATAAGACAGTCAATTATAGACAAGGGATGGTGTTTTCAAATAAAAACCCAGCACTATGTTGTGGTCTTTTGTCCGACCACTGTACAACTGAAGCCATTAAATTCATGGGTATTAAAACAATGTAAAATAAGAAATGAATTTCTATTAGTATAATAGTATCATTAGTTCAACGTTCTGTATTAGTTCAAAGTCCTGTATTATTTAGAGCAGTCATTTCCTTTTAAGTTATGTGAAAAGGCATCTTTTATTTCTTCTGGTATTGAATTTGCCTAAAACACAGAAGTAAACCAGGAAGGTGTGTAGATGTGAGACTATTATTTTTAATGTAAGAAATTTATAAATGTACATGAAGATATAAACTTTGAGCTCATAATCTAAATTTGATGAGACCACAAAGGGTCTTCTAATCAATTCTTCTGCTCTCAGGGATAAATACCTTCAAAATGTATCAAGGTCTATAGCTGTATGTTGTATTTATGAAGATCCTGATGGTGAGACTTTTGAATGAGGGCAGCATAATGGGTTCTGGATGGTTCAAATCACAATTCTTAAGGTTTTCAGTTTAGACTAAACCTGTGTATTCAATATTATTCTAACCTCTACCAGTTATTCCTACTAATTAGATACTAATAAGTAATTAAACACTATTTTTCTTTCACTTTTTCTAGGGACTTGTCCTGCAATAAGATAGAATTTATTGAAAAGAATGCATTTGATTCATTACCTCTTTTACAATATATGTAAGTTATAAATATAACCTCATTGTGTTTAGGGATTTCATAAAACATCATTGTAAAACTCTTTGTTATTTATTCTGAAGTAAGATTAAAATTTTATTTTAAGGGATAATCAACTTTACTAGAAAACTACTAAATTATGTAGCAAATCCTATTTGTCACTAGCATAGATTAGTGTGAGAATTCTGTCACATTCAGAATGAACCATTCTATCTGCACAGCAAAAGAAACCATCAACAAAACAACAAGAAAGCCCAGTCTATGGGAGAATATATTTGCCAATGATTTTTCCAATAAGGGTATAATCTCCAAAATTTACAGAGAACTCATACACCTTAACAAAAGGAAGATAAATAATTTTGCCCAACAAAAATGGGCAACGGGTCTAAATAGACACTTTTCAGAAGAGGACATACAGATGGCCCAGAGACATATGAAAACATGTTCAAAGTCACTAATCATCCGAGAAATGCAAATCAAAACAATAAGGAGATAACATTTCACACCTATCAGAATGGCTATCATCAACAAATCAACAAATGACAAGTGCTGGTGAGAATGTGGAGAAAAAGGAACCCTCCTGCACTGCTGCTGGGAATGCAGACTGGTATAGATACTGTGGAAGACAGTATGGAGTTTCCCCAAAAAGTTAAAAACAGAACGAACCATTCTATAGCAATGGTTCTCAACCAGGGTGATTTGGCACCAGGTGACACTTGGCAATAGCCAGAGTGTTTTAGTTGTCAGAACTGTAGATTTCCTACTGCCATCTAGTGGCAGAGGCCAGAATTATTGTTCAAGGCAAAGGACAGTTCCCCATAATAAAGAATTATCTAGCCCAAAATGTCAATAGTGTTGAGGTTGTGTAACCTTTTTTCAGAGAAATATAGATCAGTTTAATACAAGCCTTTTTTGTATCTAATGCACCACATGTATAAACATGAAAGCATAAACCATAAGCAAATATCTCCCATAGTAAGAATTTTAGTGTATAGAGGGAGTATTGAGGTTGTTTTATCATATATAAATTAGAATCTCTGCTAAAGGATAAGTGATCTGAAAATATTTTTTCTCTTCTTTTGCTTGTGTCTTTTTTAATAGAAATCTTGGTGGCAATTTAATCACAAAAGTGAACTTTGGAACATTTCAGACCTGGCATGGAATGCAGCTATTACACAAGTTGTAAGTGAAATAGAAGATGAACACATGTAAAAGCTATGTGTAAAAACTTCATACAGTGATTGGTTGGCTGGGTATAAGCTCAGTTTGAACTTGAGAAAAATGGCTTAAGAGCCATTCTTTTTTTTTCTTTTTTAAATGAGGAAACTAAGGTACGAAGAGTCCAAGAGCCTTGTCTAACTGATATATGCCATGCTCTGCTTTCCCAGAACTGACCTTTGGCATGGGCTTGTTTGTTTTCAAAAAGTGGGGGGGGGCGCGGTAATACTGAATTGAGAGGAAAATTTCTTTCAGCACTGGGAATAAAAGTTTATGTCAATTAAGAAATTTATTGGATTGATATGTAATCAAAATATTATTTATTTTTTAAACAAACATCCATTAAATTCCTAGTAAATGTCAGGCACTAATAGTCAAGAAATTGACAAGTAAATAGGTGATTACATACATTGTAAGAAAGCCTGTGATGCAAGAATACACATAGGAGTATGTGATAGGAGCTTGGCTTTCACCAGTTCCTCTTACATCTATCCCATTTGTGGCTCCAAAACCAAAGAATTAGGTCTATTTTTCTCTTTAACTGGATGGTTTACACTGGATTTTTAAAAATTTCTGGAGATGAAAGAAAGCACCTTGAATTATGAGGACATTAGAAATGGTATTTCCTTGCCCTAGCTGGCTTGGCTCAGTGGATAGAGCGTTGGCCTGCGGACTGAAGGGTCCCAGGTTCGATACTGGCCAAGGGCACATACCTGGGTTGCAAGCTTGATCCCCAGTAGGGGTTGTGCAGTAGGCAGCCGATCAATGATTCTCTCATCATTGATGTTTCTATCTCTCTCTCTCCTCTCCCTTCCTCTCTGATATGAATAAAGAGATATACAAAAGAAAAAAGAAATGGTATTTCCTGTAGAGCAGGAGCTTCCTATCAGCATAGTCACTAATGGGGTTTTCAATCTGAAAAGTTCTTCAGTATAGTTTCTTTGCTATCTACTTCTTTCCTCTTTTTTTTACTTTCTCTTCTCCACTTTATCATTCAGAGACTTGGGTAGTTCCCCAATAAAGAATCCTTTATAGCCCTGGCCTGTGTTATACAGTGGTTGGAGCATTGGCACATACAAGTAGGGTTTGCGTGTTCGATACCTGGTCAAGGGCACATAGCTGAGTTGTAGGTTCTATTCCTGGCCCTCATTGGGTCATGTGGTAGAGGCAACCAACCGATGTGTCTCTCTTACATTGATGTGTTTTTTTTCTCTCTCACTCTCTCTAAAAAGAGAAGTGGAAAAAATATCTTCAGGTGAGATTAACAACAAAAGAGAATGCTTTACAGATTCTAAGGGTGATCTCTGGGAATAGACAGAAAATGATTCTTTTCAACGTTCACATTTTGAACCAACAAAATGAATATAAACTTTCATGGCAGTTATTAAAAATGCAGACAATTTTAATTCTATTGCATTTTTCAGAATTCTACATGAAAATCCTCTGATGACGATTCAAGATCCTTATCTCTTTAATTTGCCAGCGTTGAAATATTTGTAAGTATTGCAACAATTTCATGGCTCATGAGATGATTTCTGTTCTTTCTTTTGTCAAAGATGAACTATTTTGCATTTTGACAAAAAACTCATAATTTAAATTTTAACTTGGTTATTCTCAAAAATGATTTATTGGCACATGAAAGTGATAAAGACTGTACAAGGGCAAGACAGCCAGCAGAGGAAGGGAGCAGTGTTGAAAAACACATTCTGACATGAAACATGTAGATGCATGTAGAAATACCATGGATCTCAGAGAGAAAAAGGGAATAAGTTGAATATTTTGTGCTTTTTTAAAAGAGTGATCAAATAGTGGTTGGAACAGAGAATGAGAAGTAGGATGATGGCAACACAAAAACAAAATATCACATTGTACTGTTCACCAAAGTCATTAATTTGATGATGAAAATACATTAATTTGATGATGCAATACATTTAAATTTCTTCAAGAAGAGCTCTCTAAAATGATTATGTATGGAAAGTAAACTAAAGCACCTTGAATTATGGAGCTGGCTTGACAGAGAAGCCAGAATTTAAGTAAACGGATGTTGTTAAGTGTCTTTTCAAGAATAGAATTTTTGTCTTTGGGTTCATATCATGCATGTTTGGTCTTTCTCCTTCAGAGACATGGGAGCAACACAAGTCACATTTACAACACTTGATAACATTCTCATGACAGCTCCTGAGTTAGAGAAACTGTAAGTTGATTTTTCTTATATTTATTTTCATTTAGTTCTTTTGGGTTTGCTTTTTTATTTTCTTAAGTCAGGTTTATTGAGGTATAATTTGTATCTAAAATAATTGTCTCTTTTAAAGCATACAGTTTAGTGAGTTTTGATAAATGTGTAGTCTTGATAAATGTACCACCATCACATTAGAGATCCAGAACACTTTTATCATCCCCACATGGCCCCTCATATTTCTTTTTTTTTAAATATATTTCTTTGTTGATTTCAGAGAGGAAAGGAGAAGGAGAGAGAGATAGAAACATCAATGATGAGAGAGAATCATTGATTGGCTGCCTCCAGCACACCCCTTACAGGGGAATGAGCCCGCAACTCCGACATGTGCCCTTGGCCGGAATCGAACCTGGGACCCTTCAGTCCACAGGCTGATGCTCTACCCACTGAGCCAAGCCGGCTAGGGTCCTCTCATATTTCTTTGCAGTCAGTTCCTCCTCCCACCACCAGCCCCTGTCAAGCACCGGTCTGATTTTTTATTGTTATAGTCCTGCCTTTTACAGAATGTCTTATAAATGAAATCATGTAGAGCAAGTGTGTCAAACTCAAAGGCTAACACGGTCCAAATAAATGAGGCATGTGGCCATGGGCTTGATGTAGAATGTAGCTTTTTGTGTTTGGCTTCTTTCATGTAGCATGATCCTTCTGAGATCCATCTTAGTTGTTGCATCTATCAGTAGTACATTTCTTTTTTTATTGCTGCATAGTATTCCAATTGTATGTATATACTAGTTTGTTTCTGTAGTAATCAGGTAATGGATATTTGAGCTGTTTCTAGTTTTCTGGCTATTATGAATTAAGTTGCTAAAAATACTCACATGCAGGTCTTTGTGTGAACATACGTTTTCATTGCTTTGGAGTAACATACCTAAGGGTGGGGTTGCTGCATTATACGCTGAGTGCATATCTAACTAGTAAAGAAGTTGCCTAACTGTGTTCTAAAGTGGTTGTACCATCTCGCCTTCCCACCAGTGGTAGATGAGAGTTGCAATTGCTCCACATTTTCACCTGATCTTTATATTTCTGTGGTTTTTTTAAACTAGCCTTTCTAGTAGGAATGCATTTGTATTGCAGTGTGATTTTAACTTGCATTTCTCTCATAGCTGAGGGTGTGGAATGTCTATGTGAAAATATATTTTTTCAATGGAGTGTCTGTTCAAATCCTTTTGACATTTATCTTATTATTGAGTTTTAAGAGTGTTTTATATAAAGTCCTTTCTGTAAGATATGTGTTTACTAAATATATTTTCCAATGTTGTGCCTTCTATTAAACGTATCACTGAAGACCAAAAGTTTTTAAAATATATATATTTTTATTTATTTTAGAGAGGGAGAGGCAGAGGGGGAGAGAGAGAGAAAGAGAGAGAGAAACCTCAATGATGAGAGAATCATTGATCAGCTGCTTCCTGCATGAAACCTACTGGGGATTGAGCCTGCAGCCGGGCCTGTGCCCTGACCCGGATTCCAACCGTGACCTCTTGGTTCATATGTCAATTCTCAATCTCTAAACTACACTGGCAGGCTGGACTCTTTTTTTGTTTGTATGTTTTTGTTTGTCTTTTTTTAATATTCACCAGGAGATATTTCTTCTATTGAATTTGAGTGAGGGTGGAAGGGAGGAAGAGAGTGGGATAAAAGGAAGAGAGAGAGAGAGAGAGAGAGAGAGAGAGAGAGAGAGAGAGAGAGAGAGAGAAATATCAATGTGAGAGAAACATTTCAATTGGTTGATTGGTTGCCTCCTGCACGCCACAAAGCCATCATCAAAAACAAACTGTCTGCCCTAACCGGTTTGGCTCAGTGGATAGAGTGTTGGCCTGCGGACTCAAGGGTCCCAGTTTTGATTCTGGTCAAGGGCATGTACCTTGGTTGTGGGCACATACCCAATAGTGAGTGTGCAGGAGGCAGCCGATCGATGTTTCTCTCTCATCGATGTTTCTAATTCTCTATCCCTCTCCCTTCCTCTTGTAAAAAACCAATAAAATATCTTTAAAAAAAACTGTCTATAACCTCAAAAATCTGCATCATGTCCCTTTTATAATTCTTCCTTCCCATTCCTCCTTGCCCACCCAATTCCTGTGCAAACACTGATCTCCTTCGTATTACTATAGGTTAGTTTGCATTTTCTAGAATTTTATATAAATGAATTGTATAGTATCTACTCTTTTCTAACTGGCCTCCTTTATTCAGATGATTATTTCAAGACTAGAGGCCCAGTTTCCGAAAATAGTGCAGGGGGTGGGGGGGCAGGGGAGTGTCTCTCAGCCCAGATCCTGGTGGATGCCCAAATGACGGCTCCCAATAGGTAGTGGGCCTAGGCTAGCACTTGGACATCCATAGCATTGCTGTGGAGGCAGGAGTAGTTCCCACCACCACCTCTGTGCTCGCCAGCCATAAGCCCAGCTTCTGCCTGAGAGGCATTCTCTCTGTGGGAGCGCTGATCATCAGGGGGAAGCTCCTGTGTTGAGCGTCTACTCCCTGGTGGTCAGTGCACATCATAGCAACTGGTCGTTCTGCCCTTTGGTCAATTTGCTTATTAGCCTTTTATTATATAGGATTAGTCCATATTTTGCCTAATGTTGTTTTGCCTATCAATAATTCATTTCTTTTTATTTCTGAATAGTATTTCATTAAGAATGGATATATCAGTATTTTTCAACATTGAGGGCTATTTGAGTTGTTCCAATTTTTGACTATTATAAATAAAGCTATTGTGAATATTTATGTACAAGTCTGTTTATGGAAATATACTTCAATTTCTCTTGATAAGTGCCTGAAAGTGGAATGGCTATGTCATATAGTAGGTGTATGTTTAAGTTTTTTAAAAAAACTATTTTCCAAGTAACTCCTTTGTCACTAATATAATTCTGTATGTTTCCATTTATAGTATCTTACCTAACCATTTGGCCTGCTGCCTCTGCCAATTTAAAAATAATATTGAGGCTGTTGCCAAGACGGTCAAACTGCTTTGTGAGACCGAATGTGTGACCAACACACCTTGTGGTGAGTCTCAATTGCCTGATGATAAACTTTTTAATTTTTATTTTGTTTTCACTTTTTATTTGTAATCAATGACGATACATTTTTAGGCAAATAAAGTAACTGTATTATTTTTATTCATTTAATCAGAGTTCAACTCTAAAATTTTAAGAACTACTCCTTCCTGAAAGTCAGATGAAGGGAAGGGTCTTACCATTATTGGCCACATCGTGTGTGTGGTGCTCTCTGCTGGGTGCTTTACTTCCAAATGAGAACTTGTTCATTAGTGTGTCACAGTTTGTAAACTCTTTTGTATGCATCAGGTTTCAATTACCCTTTGCAGTGTAGACATTTTTATTTTGTTTGTTTTTGCAAGTTTATGAAAAGAGTACAAATGATGCTGTTTTATGTAAGTTTTATTTGGAACCTGAGAGTTTTTGGATCCATCACCAGAATCTGCTACTCAGCCCTTCTAAGGCATGGGAGGGCTCATTCTTAGACTGTCCAACTCTGAACTTGTGCTGAAGCAAAAGGTTTTCTATCCACCAAACAGTCGTGTGCTTTTAAGTATTTTTCTCCACATTAGGTTTATTGGCAGCTACTTGGTAACTTCCAAAATGTGCTTTTACGCCCAGAGAGCTTAAATACAAGTTTCCATCAGTGATCTGTGCTACTTATATGAAGTCAGTGTTGCTTATTTTTCAAAACAATGTTTTGACCAATAATATTATTCTCTTCTGCCCCAACAGTGGGCAGATTAGGCATTTTAATCTCCTTTAAAGGGGAGTAAAAACAAGATCAGAAATGGCTAAGAGCTGTCACCGCGTGCCTAGGTCTCCAGCTCCCAGTTTGGGGCTCTCCGCAAGCCCATGCTCTTTCCCAGGACGTTACCTCCTTCTCTCACCCTTATCACCACCAGCAATACTTTTAATTCTTCTGAAAATCCTTGTGTACCAGCTGCACAATGGTACACTGGACCTTCACACAGTCAGAATCTTGGGATGGTTCCCCAAGTACAGCTGGAAATATAAGAAATGACATGAAATGATCACAAAGTAGGCATCTGACAAAAGTTATTTTTTCCCTTCCGTATTTTAGAACCCCAAGTATTATTCCATAGATTATTGAACATTCCACAGTGGTACACAACCTGGCAAGTCTCTTAACGTACATCCCAAGTGCCTGTCTAAATCTTAAGCACAGAGCAAGGGTAGACATATTGTTTTTTTCTATTTAGAGCCGTCTGTTATGGGGCTGGCATATGTGGAGGCAGGGCCCAAGTAAGGAATCGGTGGGTTAGTGGAGAAGGTTATGTCCAGATGAGGACGTGATAGCAGTGGGTGTGAATCGTGGTCATCTGTGATGGTAGCAAGAACACAAGCATCCTGAAGAGTGGAGAGAGGAAGGCTCAGGCCCCCTCTGCATCTGAAGCAGGACAGGATGGGGTGCGTGAATGTGAGGAGTCACAGTAGATCTGCAGAGCGTCTAACTGAGTGGGTCTTCCAGCCCTGGCTTTTCTCCAGTAACGGGCAGTTGGCCCTTGGGGACCAATGGAATAATCCTAAATATAGTCACCATATGTCATGTTATGGAATGTTCTAAGTAAATAACCACTTTTAAAAAAGATACAGTTTCTCCTTTTGTTTTGTCAACAATCATAGATGTAAGTTGGGATTTATATTTCTCCTCTCCAAATGGCACTCAAATATTTGCCGATTCCCTATATATTGGACTGGGTTGTAGGCTCTGGACTGACAACTATCTGTCCCATGAGTCTTTCAATATCAAATGTGATTTCTTCTTTTTGGACAGATGAACAACTCCTATTAGCAGGACCTGTCATCAAAGCCTTGAAAGGCCGGAGGCACATCAGCACTGAGCTGACAATTGAGCCAGAGAGGGCATCCTCAAACAAAAAGAGCGACACTTCCCTTATGAGTGAGCAGCTAGGCTTTAGTGATAAAAGTGATGTTAATAGTGCACTAAATAACCAATTGCCTTATTTCTTGGAGGGAAGTCTAGAAGATATAGAATCAACTTTATTCCCATTCATTAAACTCCCTCTTTCAAATGTACATGATGCAGAAATGTCCCTGAATCATTTGAAAAACAACAGATGAAATCCTTCTCTTAAACCTGAACTTAACCATTCAAGTTTCAAAAATTAACCGAGGAAACTCTTTTCTGGAATAGGCCTTCTGATGAGACTGCTCACTGAGCAGCAGGAAGTAAAGATATCCAACTCAGAGTGGGATGAGGAACAATGGAAAGATGAGAGGATGCAAACCCTCAAGAAGCAGGAAGAGAGGGTGTCTAATGAGGTAAGGACAGGTCCTGAAACACCTGACCTGGACTTTTAGTCAGTTTAGGACAGTGATGGAGGACCTATGACACGCCTGTCACAGGTGACACACAAACTCATTTTTTTGGTTGATTTTTCTTTGTTAAATGGCATTTAAATATATAAAATACATATCAAAAATATAAATCTTATTTTTTCTATGGTTGCAAATATCAAAAAATTTCTATATGTGACACGGCACCAGAGTTAAGTTAGGGTTTTTCAAAATGCTGACTCGCCGAGCTCAAAAGGTTCGCCATCACTGATTTAGGACATGCCATGAAAGTACCCAGGTAGGAAGACCAGGAGCACCTCCTCTCAGTCGTGTCTTGATCATGTGACTTTGGCTTAGACAGTGATCTTCCACTTTGCTCATTTAGAGATTTGTGCCACTGTTCCTAGGGTAGATGAGAAGAGGACCTAAATTCTAAAATAAACAAATTGTACAGGAAAATGCTAATGATCAGATTACATAACACATCAGATGTGGTATATTCTTTAAAAACCTGTAAGATTTGGTATATTGCTTAAGAACCATGTGGAAAGGTGGGGTTTTAGAGTAGTAGTTAAGAATAGCTAGCAATTCATTAGAATAGGCTAGAGAATAGTTAGTTTTTATGCTTTCCATATCTTTGTGGGTTTTTTTTAATGTGTTGTTGGTGTTCTTGTTCTTGTTCTTCTTATTCTCCTCCCCCTCATTCTCCTCCTCCTCCTCACCCTCCTCCTCCTCTTCTTCCCCTCCCTCTCCACCTTCCCCTCTTCCTCTCCCTCCTCTTCCTCTTCCTCCTCCTCCTTCTAGCTCAGGCAAGAAGTGCCAAGATATAAGAAGGAAGTCATCATTGCAGCACTTGTGATTGCAGTAACGACGTTTTGCTTTGTAGTTTTCTGTCTCATCGTGGTAAGACAACAGTTAATTCAGATTTCCAATATATAGTCCATCTTTGAGGAGGTTCAGAACCCACAACCTGAAAATCAAAGCCACTGTCCTGTCTACTCCTACTTGATACTCTTCTTTAGTCATGAGCACTGAGATATGCTTTATTCTTTTTTATTAAAAATTATATTCCAGGGATGTTTAAAGGAAGCCCACTCCCAGAAATCTGTGAAAATGAAATCAAGATAACAAGCCATTAGACCATTGAAAAATATATATTTTTATTGATTTCATAGAGGCAGGGAGAGGGAGAGAGAGATAGAAACATCAATGATGGGCTGCCTCCTGCAAGGCCCTTATTGTGAGCAAGCCCGCAACCCAGGCATGTGCCCTTTACTGGAATCGAACCTGGGACCCTTCAGTCCACAGACCAATGCTCTATCCACTGAGCCAAACCAGTCACTAGACTATTTTGAAACTTAAGTTTGATAGGCCAGAATTGATATGATAGCAAAATTTCTTCAACTCAAAATGAACGAGGTTGAGTTGATGTACTCACCAATTACTCTCTTCCTGATTTCTTTCTTTGTTGGCTAAAATGAGGAGAGATATAGAATCTCCAACCTCATGGAGCTATATCACCCTAGCAGATGGGACATGGCATAATGATAAAAGTGTGATCTTGGCAATTCTTAAGGTTTACTTAGCAGCTTTCTTCTCCAGTGTGTAAGGCATGGTGTTAGTAGATTCAGTTAAAACACTGCAACCTAAATCCTGCATCAGGCTTCTCTAAAGCATGTCATGTTAGAGTCACCTGTTCCTAGAGCTTGTCTGTGTCCCTTTTGTTCAATTACATAATGGTGTACTTTCCCTACAGGCAGATTGCTGACATTAAAAGAATGATTTAATAAGCTGACGATCTTGACTCTACCCCATAAATCCAACATAATATATTTTATTGACCCTTTCAACAGTCATGGCAGCCCTCCATTCCAGCCAAAGCCACCCCTCACCATAACCTAGCCACACCAGGCCCATTCCCACTTTTTAAATGCCTTTGCCCATCTAAAATTCCCTTATTGTGCTCTCCCTGGGAAAGTCCTGTGAACATCTCAAAAGCCAGCTCAGGTTCATCTTTCTTCATGAAGCTTTCCCGGAGTCTTCCAGTCATGCTGTTCCTAGTCCTTTTGTGAGCTGTGTCACTATTTTTTTTTGAGGTAATAGTAAGGCATTTGCCTCCCTTGAGAACTTAAAAATATGGTAGACAATTTTTTAAAACTTGTCTCCCCAAGAGAGAAATACCTAGGTGAACACATCATGGAGCAGAGCAGAGCAGAGATGTGTATAGACCAAGTGGCTTCAGACCTATGTGTTCCTAAGACTTTTGAAATGTCATCTTTTAATATTCTAATCAGTGGAAGAAAATGAAAAATGGGAATAGAAAAGCCACCTAATTATTTGAGAAGGAAAATAATAGCAGATCTATATCCTCATCTTAAACAAACATATTCATGTAAATGTAAAAAAAATAGAACCTGTATAAGTACTAAAAGAAAACAGAAGCAATATATTTATGATCCGGTGGCAGGAAATAGCTTTTTGAGTCTGATACCACAGGCAGAAACTTTCATAGATTTGACCAGCTTTTCTGTGACACCATTAGCAAACTTAGCACTGATTGATGCCAAGCACAGGATGAAGATGTTTCCATATACATATTGAGTGATTCAATCCCCTCAATACTGTGAGGAAGATAGTACCACCTTCTCCCATAGATGGAGATCGACTTAAGTTCCCAGTGGCAAGGTCAAAAGCAGGACCCTGTTTTGCCTGACTGCGAAATCTTTGCTTCTTACTCCACTGTTCTGTCTCCTTAAAGACAAAAACACTGGGGCCAAGGCCACTGTTGCTCAATAGTGAGAGCATCAGTCTGAGTGCCAAAGGGTCCCAGGTTTGATTCCAGGTCAAGGGCGGGTACATGGGTTGCAGGGCACCTGCCATGCAGGAAGCAACCAGTAGATGTGCCTCTATCATATTCCTATTTCTCTCTCTCTCTTTTTTCCCTCCTGCCCACTCCCTTCCACTCTCTCTGAAAAACAATGGAAAAAATATCCTTAGGTGAGGATTAACAACAAAAAAGAACACTGGGGAATATTTGAAACAATGAAATTCAGTGAAATCCACTAAGGATTAAGTTATTTTTAAAATATATATATATTTTATTGATTTTTTTCAGAGAGGGAGGGAGAGGGATAGAGAGTTAGAAACATCGATGAGAGAGAAATATAGATCAGATGCCTCCTGCACACCTCCCCACTGAGGATGTGCCCGCAACCAAGGTACATGCCCTTGACTGGAATCGAACCTAGGACCCTTCAGTCAGCAGGCCAATGCTCCACTGAGCCAAACCGGTCAGGGCAGGATTAAGTTATTTAATGTAAAAAGAGTTCCATAAATCAACAGGAAGACGACAATCCAGGGTGGAAGAGGGCAAGGGCTGTGAAGAGTAGGCTGTGTGTAGACATCTGTCACCATATCTGTTGATCTTCTCATGGTTTATGGGGTGTGGATTTTATTAGCGAGGTCTTTGTCACCTCACAGTATGAAAGTTGCCTGATATTTTCTTCTAGTCCTTTTTATAATATTTGGGTTTTATGTTCTCAAATTAAAAAAAAAACTATCATTGGTTTCATTTGCTTTTCTTATGGTTGACTGTTTTCCCCTATACGAAGATCCAATTGTCTTAAAAAGTTTTATTGAAGATCTCATTCTTTACTGACCTGAAATCTATCTTTTTGTGGACTCTGTTCTGTTGACCCAGTTATCTTTTTTTGTACCAGTAGCAGTATCACTGTACATATATTTTGATTGATTTCAGAGAGGAGGGGAGCAGGAGAGAAATATAGAAACATCAATGATGAGAGAATCATTGATCAGCTGCCTCTTGCACATCCCCTGCTAGGGATGGAGCCTGCACCCGGGTATATGCCCTTGACCAGATGACACAGGAACCTTGTTTTCAGCCAACACTCTGTCCTCTGAGCAAAACTGGCTAGGGCTG
>NW_005871341.1:1403886-1414178 GCF_000147115.1 Myotis lucifugus | reverse complement strand
GATTCACTGCTGATAGATGTGTATTTGTTGTTCAGAATTTGTATCTTTACCTTTTTCTTTTTCTTCCTCTTCTTAAAGGATACCTTTCAGCATTTCATATAATACTGGTTTCGTGGTGGTGAACTCCTTTAGCTTTTCCTTATCTGTGAAGCTCTTTATCTGACCTTCACTTCTGAATGATAGCTTTGCTGGATAAAGTAATCTTGTTTGTAGGTTCTTGGCATTCATCACTTTGAATATTTCTTGCCACTCCCTTCCGGCCTGCAAAGTTTCTGTTGAGAAATCAGCTGACAGTCGTATGGGTAATCCCTTGTAGGTAACTGACTTTTTCTCTCTTGCCGCTTTTAAGGTTTTCTCTTGGCATTTTAATTATGATGTGTCTTGGTGTGGTCCCCTTTGGATTCCTTTTGTTTGGGGTTCTCTGCGCTTCCTGGGCTTGGAAGTCTATTTGTTTCACCAGGTAGGGGAAGTTTTCTGTCAGCATTTCTTCAAAGAGGTTTTCAATATCTTGCTTTCTCTCTTCTTCTGGTACCCCTATAATTCTGATGTTGGTACGCTTGAACCTGTCCCAGAGTCTCCTTACACTATGTTCGTATTTTTGGATTCTTTTTTAATTTTGCTTTTCCGGTTGGGTGTTTTTTTGCTTCTTCGTATTTCAAATCTTTGACTTGATTCTTGCTATCCTCTGATTTGCTGTTGGGAGTCTGTATAATATTCTTTATTTCAGTCAGTGTATGCTTAATTTCTAGTTGGTTCTTTATCACAACATCGAGGGTCTTACTAGATTTCTTGAAGATCTCACTACATTTATCGGCGGTCTCACCAGTCTTTTAGAGGGCCTTACTAAATTTTTGGTGGCTTCTAGACAGTTCTTGAAAGACCTTAAAAATGTGGTTTTGAACTCTATATCCAGCAGTTTGCTTTCCTCCATTTCTGTCATTTGTGTCCTGTTTCTTTGTCTTTGCATTTTGGCTGCTTCCCTGTGTTGATAGAGTGGCTTTCTGTGCTAGATGTCCTACAGGGCCCAGTGGCTCAGTCTCCCCAATTACCTGAGGTGGACATTCTTGGTGCACCCCCTTGTGGGCTTTATGCACAGTCTTGTTGTAGTTAAGCCTTTATTGTTGTAAGTATCGCTGGGAGGAATCGACCTCCAGGCCGATTGGCTGTAAGTATCAGCTGTGTCTGCAGTGGGAGAACTTCTGTGCTGAAGCCACCCTTCTGGGGCAAGATTTGCTTCAGTGGGGCTTTGGTACTCACTGAGTCTGCCCCCTGAGTGTGACCCTTATGGATCTGAGGAGTTGTAATCTGGATGGTCCCACTCTGACCACTGGGTACACTGGCTCTTGGATCTAAGGAGGTGCTAATTTAGCCTCTGCCTGAGGCTACCCAGCAGGAGCTATGAAGAGATCTGCAGATTCCCCTTCTTTTTGAGGGGTTGGGAGGTGCCCAGAAGAGGCCCAACTGTGAAGCAATGCAAGCTGCTGTAGGGCCTTGGGCCTTCTCTTGGAAGTTCTGAGTCTGTCTGGTCCAGCTACAATTTGTTGAGTAATTTTCAGATTGCAAAGGGACAGGGCATTCATATGCAAATCCTCTGCAGCAGCATGGGTGGAGCGGGGTCTCAGGGAATCAACAGGGCAGAGCAAGCAGGTATGGCTGATCCTCAGTCCTGCCCTAAGGGGCCCCGCATGTCAGTGTCCCAGTAATGGCTGCAAGCCCCTCTGAGGGAAAGCCACCCTCAACTTCCGAGTTCTGCCCACTGTCAGACAGTCCCGTTTCTCCCCATATGATTCCTAGGTCCCCAGAAACTTCCCGGAACTGGAGTTCAGAGCAGTCGGAAGCTTGTGACACCCTCCCGATTCAATAAGAAAGCCACGTCCCTTTCCGCGCGCTCAAGCCTCCGTACCTCTGCACTTTACTTCTGAAGCTCCTCTGAGTCTCAGTGTGCTTTTCTCTTTCCTTCTAGTTGTAGAATTTCCACTCAGCCAGCCTTCCTGTAGTTCTGGATGATGTCTGTTTTGTCTTTTCATCGTATTTTTGAAGTTGTTGTGGGAGGCAGCCATTTCCGGTGTTTACCTATGCTGCCATCTTGGTTTCTCCCCTATTTCATTTTTTATTAGTTACTTGTGGTATGTAGGAAAGCTATTGAGATTTGCATGTCTTGATTTAGCCATATTACTGGATTGTCATATTACTTCCAATAATATTGTAATCTATGCTCTTGGGCTTTTTAGGTTGTGCATCATCTCATGTGCTGATACGTTTTGTCTCTTTCTTCCCAGTACTTCATTTTTCCTATTACATTGATTAGGACCTCCTTGACAATGATAAATAGTAAAAGTACTAACAGGTATCCTACTCTTGTTATTGACCTAAAACAGAGCTGCTGTGTAGGTTTCTAGTAGATACTTTCATTTTCTTTGCTACTTCTAGGAGTTTTTATTGGGAATTATCTGCTCTTATCTGAAACAGCCAAGAAAATGCACTGCCAGCTGCATGCAAGGTCCTACGTTAGGACTATGGAAGAGTCAAAGAATGAGGCAGAGTTCCTGTCCTCAAAAAAGTTACTATCTCACCTAAAAGAGAAGGAATAAAGCTTTAGAAAGAGTGGTCATTGTATGAATAATCATGATGTTGTTTTCTTCCAAAATAGATTTTTCGGAGGAAGTTACAAAAAAGAGGAAGCTCAAGGTAAATATGGATCTGGAGATTTTTAAAGTAGAATTTTATAAGGAGAGGAACTTCCCCTTTCTGTAAGTGGCCAGAGGTGACCTCTGAAAATGGTTCATTATTCACTTGAGTCAGAAAACCCCACAAAATCATGAAAGTCAAGAGATTTAAACCTTTGTGTTCACTTTAAGGACACTTGTGAAAGTACACGGGTCATCAAGGGTACGCATATCTGAAAACCACCAAGCATCTGAAGGATGTCACTTTATAGGAGCAATGTGTGCCATTGTGGCATTACAGTGGTGGAGTTGGTAGGTGTGCTCAGGCCAAAGAGAGAGGCTGGGTCAGGATTGGGTGCAGGTTGGTGACCCCAAAGAGTGCTGAATTTTTGCTGCTGTTAACGTAAAAAAACAATTGTAAAGAATTTTTGTGAGTTTATTTGAGCCAAACTGTCGACATGCTGGGAAGGAGAACCTCTAGGAATTGAGGTAATGCTCCAAAGAATGGCAGGTTACATCTTTATTTATACACTAGGGGCCCAGTGCACGAAATTCGTCCACATAGCTGGAGGTGGGGGGAGTGTCCCTCAACCCAGCCTGCCCCCTCTCACATACTGGGAGCCCTCAGGCGTTGACCCCCATCACCCTCCAATCGCAGGATTGGCCCCTTGCCCAGGCCTGATGCCTCTGCCAGAGGTGTCAGGCCTGGGCGGGGGGACCCTCATTTCCCCCCTATCACTGGCTCTGGCCCCCGCCCAGGCCTGATGCCTCTGGCCCAGGCATCAGGCCTGAGCAGGGGACCCCCAGACCCCCTCCCATTGCTGGCTCCACCACTGGCCCAGGCCTGTTGACTCTGGCCCAGGATTTAGGCCTGGGCAGGGGACCCCACTCTCCCCCCCCCCATCACCGGCTCCAACCTCGCCCAGGCCTGATGCCTCGGCCAGAGGCGTTGACCCCATCACCCTCCGATCGCCTGATTGGCCCCTTGCCCAGGCCTGACGCCTCTGCCAGAGGTATCAGGCTTGGACAGGAGACCCCCATCTCCCCCCGATCACTGGATCTGACCCCCGCCTAGGCCTTATGCCTCTGGCCCAGGAATCATGCCTGGGCAGGGGACCCCCATCTCCCTCTGATCACTTGCTCCACCCCCCACCCAAGCCTGACGCCTCTTACCCAGGCTTCAGGCCTGGGAAAGGGGACCCTCATATCCCCACAATCACAGGCTCCGCTCACCCCAGGCCTGATGCCTCTGGCCCAGGCATCAGGCCTGGGCAGGGGACCCCCAGGCCCCTCTGATTGCTGGCTCCGCCCCCGGCCCAGGCCTGATGCCTCGGCTAGAGGAGTTGACCCTCATCATCCTCTGATTGCCCATCACTGGATCGGACCCTTGTCCAGGCCTGAGGCCTCTGGCAGAGGTGTCAGGCCTGGGCAGGGGACCCCCAGCTCCCACCATTCCCGGCTCCCGCCCCTGCTACCCACGATCTCTGGCACTGCCCCTACCAAGACCAAAGGCCTCTGGTGGAGGCATTAGTCCTGGGCAGGGGACCCCCAGCTCCAGGCGATTGCAGGCTCTGCCCCTGCCCAGGCCTAACACCTCTGGCCAAGGCATTAGGCCTGGGCAGGGGACCCCCAACTCCCCGCGATCTCTCGCTCTGCCCCTGCCCAGGCCTAACACCTCTGGCCGAGGCATTAGGCTTGGGCAGGGGACCCCAGCTCCCCCCGGTTGCAGGCTCCGCCCCTGCCCAGGCCAAATGCCTCTGGCCAAGGCATCCATCCTGGGCAGCGGGGACCCGCAGCTGCAGCGGCCCCGCGATCGCGGGCTCTGCTTTAGGCCCAGGCAAGGGACTCCTAGCTCCTGGGATTGCCAGCTTCGTGCGTGCCCAGCTCCCATCACTGCCTCCACCCCTATTTCCCGAGATCACTGGCAAGGGCGGCAAAGGCGCCCGATTCTCTAATCATGGCTGGGGGGCTTCTTCCTGCTTTCCCTTTTCCCTCCTTGCATTGTGCCTACATATGCAAATCAACTACCATCTTTGTTGGCGCTTAACCACCATCTTAGTTGGCAGTTAATTTGCATATCGCCTTGATTAGCCAATGAAAAGGGTAGGAGTCATACGCTAATTACCATGTTTCTCTTTTATTAGATTAGATTGCAATCAAAAGAAAGGGATGTAGGTGGAATACATGAAACCCATTGGTGATAGATTAAGAAGGTGGGATAAAGCAAAGCAGGAAAACCTCTGGGATAGGAGAAAAAAGTGCAATGATGGACATGTGCTGCTTTTACATAGATGGATACAGGATAGTTCAACATCATTAACAGTTGACAATTAACTTGACCACATAACAATGAGGAAATGTGCAGGTGATATTTGTTGCACCCTGAAGGGTCCAGAAAAAAGAGGAATTTACAAAATACCCAGACACTTCACAAATATGTTATCTTAGAGGCAAAAAGACAAATGGGCTCAGTAAAGATCTAAGTTGATCTTTGTCAGGGAAAATACTGGCCTAGGACATGACAACCCACTATAACCTGTTTGCAGTTAAATATTTAATTTTCAGACCATCTTTTGTGGTTACTTTAGGTCTCTGAGTCTGCAAGACTGCCATGCAGGCCTACCCTGAGGTTAGCATGTGGCCCCTTTTGTCCACACTGCACATGCTTGAAAATGCAGTAAGCAACACTGAAAATCCTGCCTATACCCCATGCCAAGCCACATACATAGGTCTCCCAGAGACATTGCAGGGACATTTTAAACTCTCACAGAGAATTGGAAGCCCAGCATGCAAGGAATCATTTTCAAGGTCCCAGGTCTGTGGTGATTTTGCTCAGGAATACGGACCCAGGTACCCAATTAGTCCGAATAAGACCAGAACTCTATGTGCGAGAGTCATGGAGAATGGCATGAATCACTAACTCTTGGTATGTATTTCCCTCCAACAGCTTTTTCTCCAACTTCAAGGCATCAAAGGAATCATCAGATATTGACATAGAGGTAAATTTGAGGAGGGCAAAGTACTGTGGCAGGACAAAGCATGGGAAATGTAGAGTTCATGTCTCCCCATCTGTTTTCTAGGAACGTGGATTTTGGAGAAAGCGGCCTCTTTGGCTAAAAAATTTTTATGGCAACAAGAAAAACAAACAGAAGTCAGAGGAGCAGGAGGTCTTTCTAAAAACGTAAATAATTGGGAGCACTTAGAATTCTTATCTAAAATGAGGAAATAATGAATAGTTTAATTGTTCCTTTCAAGAATCACAGCCTTGACTTTCTTCTTTTTCTTCTTACCCTAGGAAGCGGAGTACATCCTCCCCTTCTTTAACAAACATTGACTCAGAGTCTGCTGTGGACACTGGAGGGGAAAGTTCTACCTAAAATATCATAAATGAACACCACCTAAAGATTATTAATTAAGGCTTATTAATAAAGCATCACGGTGCGTAAAATTCGTGCATGGCTGGGGGGTGGGGGGAGAGGGTGTCCCTCAGCCCTGCATGCACCCTTTCCAATCTGGGACACCTCAAGGGATGTCGGACATCCCTCTCTCCATCCGGGACCAGTGGCTCATAACCACTCGCCTGCCTGCCTGCCTGATTGCCTCTAACTGCTTCTGCCTGCCAGCCTGATTGCCACCTAAGCACTCCCCTGCCAGCCCAATTGATGCCTAACTACTGCCCTGCTGGCCTGCTCGCCCCCAGCTGCCCTCCCCCACCAGCCTGATTCCCCCCAGCTGCCCTCCCTGCCAGCCCGTTCAACCCCAGCTGCACTCCCTTGCGGGACCGATCGCCCTCAGCTGCCATCCTCTACCGTGACCCATCTCCTCCACTGGGACCCGCCTCCTTCAGATGAGGTGGCGGAGATGCCTTTACTGGCCTCCTCTGTGCCATGCGGAGCCATGGGACCCCTAGGCCTCACCACATGGAGCGGCCACTGGGCACTGCCTCGGCTGTGCACGTGGCGATCTTGTGGTGGCCATCTTGTGATCGCCACCCTGTGATGACATCATGTGCAAGGACGCGAGGACCACCTAGGCCAGGGGTGGGCAACCCCTGTCACGCGTGCCAAACATGGCAAGCCACTAAGTTTTGCTGGCATTCGAAACCCTCTCATAATCTTCCATTTACAATTTCTTTCTTAATATTGACTTTTTTATTTTTCAGATAAATTCAGTGGGACTTTTCAGTAGGTGCATCTTAGAGATAAATAAACAATTTTACATAACAAGTTATCTTAAAGACCATAGACATGGATTGACGAGAGAGGGGAAGAGCAATTTCTATGCCTCTGCCTTAACTCTTCCTGCCTTCCTATATCCCACCAGTGTTTTGGTTTCATCCATATATGCTTGTGAATCTTTATTCTCACTGATGAATTTTTGTTAAGTCTCGTAATAGGAATAGCCTGACAGATGAAAGTAGTAGCTTGTGCATATATCTGAAGGTCACGAAATATAAAACTGATGTAAAATCTCTGTCATCAGTAACGCAGCAGCAAAAGTCCCACTGATAATATCAAACAGAGTCATAAAGTTTTCTGTCAGACTATCAGTGTACATGTATACATTAAAAAATAAATGTAGCCCGGACTGGTTTGGCTCCGTGGATAGAGAGTCGGCCAGCGGACTGAAAGGTCGATGTTTCTCTCTCATGGATGTGTCTAACTCTCTATCCCTCTCCCTTCCTCTCTGTAAAAAATAAAATATTAAAAAAAAATAAATGTGAAAAACACCGGAGTTGCTGCCTCGAACAACCACTTCAAAAATACAAATAAAAGACAGAAAGGACATCATCCAGAACCAGAGGAAGGCTGGCTGAGTGGAAATTCTACAACTAGAAGGAAAGAGAAAAGCATACCGAGACTTAGAGGAGGCGCAGTGCGGAAGTAAAATACTAAGGTGCAGAGTGCATGCGGAGGGAGCTGGCAGCTGACGGCGCGGTTGTCATTTTCAAATGGGAGGGAGTTTCAGGCTCTGACCTCCAGTTCTGGGCGAGTCTCTAGGGACCCAGACTCATAAGGGAGAAGCGGGACTGTCTGGCATTGGTCAGAACCCGAGGGCAGCTTTCTTTCCTTGGGGCTTGCAGCGATTCCAGGGACAATGAGAAGCAGAGCCTCTGAGGGCTGGACTGAGAGCAGCCATGACTGCTAGCCCCGCCCTTTTGATCCCCTGGGATCTGCCCCGCCCAAGCCCTGCTGGGAGGCTTTTGCTGGATAGCCGCAGGCAAAGCCTAGATTAGCACCTCCCTAGAGATCCAGGAGCCAGGAACCCCAGAGGTCAGAGTGGGACCATCCAGTTGGCAGCTCCATGGGACCATAAAAGACACACTCAGGGGGCAGACTCAGTGAGCACCAAAGCCCCACTGAAGCAAATCTTGCCCCAGAGGAGTGTCTCCAGCACAGAAGTTCTCCCACTGCAGACAGCTGATTCTCACAGCCAATTGGCCTGGAGGTCAATTCCTCCCAGCGATACTTACAACAATAAAGGCTTAACTACAACAAGACTGTGCACAAAGCCCACAAGGGGGTGCACCAAGAATGTCCACCTCAGGTAATTGGGACACTTAGCACAGAAAGCCACTCTATCAACACAGGGAAGCAGCCAAAATGCAAAGACAAAGAAACAGGACACAAATGACAGAACTGCAGGAAAGCAAACTGCTGGATATAGAGTTCAAAACCACATTTTTAAAGTCTTTCAAGAACTGTCTAGAAGCCACCAAAAAATTTAGTAAGGCCCTCGAAAAGACTGGTGAGACTGCCGATAAATGTAGTGAGATCTTTAAGAAATCTAGTGAGACCCTCGATATTGTGATAAAGAACCAACTAGAAATTAAGCATACACTGACTGAAATAAAGAATATTATACAGACTCCCAACAGCAGACCAGAGGATCACAAGAATCAAGTCAAAGATTTGAAATAAAAAGAAGCAAAAAGCACCCAACCAGAAAAGCAAAATGAAAAAAAGAATCCAAAAATACGAAGATAGTGTAAGGAGCCTCTGTGACAGCTTCAAGCGTAACAACATCCGAATTATAGGGGTGCCAGAAAAGAGAGAGAACAAGATATTGAAAACCTCTTTGAAGAAATGCTGACAGAAAACTTCCCCTACCTGGTGAAAATAATAGACTTCCAAGCCCAGGAAGCGCAGAGAACCCCAAACAAAAGGAATTCAACAGGGACCACACCAAGACACATCATAATTAAAATGCCAAAAGCAAAAGCCAAAGAGAGAATCCTAAAAACAGCAAGAGAAAGAAAATCAGTTACCTACAAGGGAGCACCCATACGAATGTCAGCTGATTTCTCAACAGAAACTTTGAAGGCCAGAAGGGAGTGGCAAGAAATATTCAAAGTGATGAATACCATGAACCTACAACCAAGATTACTTTATCCAGCAAAGCTATCATTCAGAAGTGAAGGTCAGATAAAGAGCTTCACAGATAAGAAAAAGCTAAAGGAGTTCATCACCACCAAACCAGTATTATATGAAATGCTGAAAGGTATCCTTTAAGAAGAGGCAGAAGAAGAAAATGGTAAAGATACAAACTATGAACAACAAGTACACATCTATCAACAAGTGAATCTAAAAACCAAGTGAATAAATAATCTGATGAACAGTATGAACTGGTGATTGTAATAGAATCAGGGACATAGAAAGGGAATGGACTGACTATTCTCAGGGGGGGGGGGGAGGGTGGTGTGGGAAGAGATTGGACAATAATCGTGCACCTATGGATGAGGACAGTGGGTGGGGAGTGAGGGCGGAGGGTGGGGTGGGAACTGGGTGGTGTGGAGTTATGGTGGGAAAAAGGAGGAACCAAGGTAATAATCTGAAAAATAAAGGTTTAATTAAAAAAAATAAATGTATTTTTCATCATCATATACTGTGCTTTTGTCGCTTGAATGAATTTTATTATTTCTTCAAGGTACTTCACATACGTACACCTTAGGAGATATCAAGTAGGCGTAACATGTTCTCAAAAAATTAGGGTTGGCACGCAGAAGAATTTTGAGTCAGAGATTTTGCTGGTTTTGGCACGAACTCACAAAAAGGCTGCCCACCCCTGACCTAGGCTTTTAGTAGTATAGTTAACACTTGGAGTGCGGGTGAATTTCCCGCCAAAATATAAGATGGCTCTGTCTTTTGGTTTTGTTCCATCCTCCAAGTATTTATATATAAACTAGAGGCCCGGTGCACAAAAATTTGTGCACTCAGGGGGGAGGGGGGGGCCCTCAGCCCGGCCTGTACCGCAAATCTATATGAACCGAGTTAAAGACGGTTCCCGCGGAGTACGCGCAATTCACGCGAGCCGACTTAACTCGTTTCCCGCACTCCAAGTGTTAATAAAGCATGCATTTATCAATTCATAGCTAACTCTAGCCTTAAGGTAAGGAATTATAGTGTAAATAGTCAAGTATTTATATATAAACTAGAGGCCCGGTGCACAAAAATTTGTGCACTCAGGGGGGAGGGGGGGGGTCCCTCAGCCCGGCCTGTGCCCTCTCGCAGTCTAGGACCCCTCGGGAGATAACGACCTGCTGGCTTAGGCCTGCTCCTGGGTGGCAGAGGGCAGGCCCAATCCCTAGGTGCAGCCCCTGGTCGGGCTCAGAGCAGGGCTGATTGG
>NW_005871341.1:1399937-1403786 GCF_000147115.1 Myotis lucifugus | reverse complement strand
CGTCATGGGCAGGGCCGATGGGAAGTTATGCTCTACCCCATCACAACACAGAGCAGGGCCCGTGGGGGGGGGGGGTTGGGGCGCCACCCCGTCACACACAGAGCAGGGCCGATCAGGGGGTTGGGATGCCACACCCTGTCACACACAGAGCCGCAGGGCGATCAGGGGGTTTGGGCGCTGCCCCCTGTCACGCTGATCCGGTGCCAGGAGGCCTTGTGGCTCTGCTGATCCCGGTGCTGGGAGGCATATTACCCTTTTACTATATAGGATAGAGGCCTGGGGGCCGGCTGGTTTGCCCTGAAGGGTGTCCTGGATCAGGGTGGGGGTCCCCACTGGGGTGCCTGGCCAGCCTGGATGAGGGGATGATGGCTGTTTGCAGCTGGTCACACACCCTTCAGGGTGGGGGTCCCCACTGGGGTGCCTGGCCAGTCTGGGTGAGGGGCTGAGGGCTGCTTTCAGGCTGGCGGTTTTGACTGCTTTCAGGCTGGTGGGAAGCTCCCAACCACTCCTTTTTTTCTTTTTTTTTTCTTCTGGGCCAGCTTTAGCTCTGGCTCTAGCTCTGAGGCTTCCGCTGCTGGTTTGTTTGCCGTTCTATAATCGAAACAATGTATAACTTCAGCTCTGAGATCCCAGCCGGCTATATTTGTTAGAATGTTTCAAACTGCCAGCTCAGAGTCCGGCAAGTCAGGCGAGGAACGTTGGAGTTCGCCATCACTGGAGCAAGCAAGCCTCCCTGCTCGCTTCAGTGCATGGCTGCCGGCCGCCATCTTGGCTGACAGTTAATTTGCATAAGGATATGCTGATTAGCCAATCAGAAGGGTAGCGGTGGTACGCCAATTACCATGTTTCTCTTTTATTAGTGTAGATAAGAAGGGCCATAGGCAAGAAAAGCTGGGCTGAAGCTGGAATCCCTGGGGAAGCCAATACTTCCTCAAGCAGCAGTATGGTCCATCCAGGTGAAGAGGTCTTCTCTTCCTTGTTTCTCCAATACACTCAGTCCCTGAGAACTGGAAGACACCTCCTCCCCCAGGGGTATAGGTTATTCTGGTACTCTGTCCCCTTGGCACACCAGTTATAACACTAGTGGCCCAGTGCATGAAATTCTTGCACATTAAAAGAGAATTAATGAGAAGAAATATTTTGATATTGCTATTTGCCCTTTCTCTATAATAGAAGTGTCAGAGATGAAAGAAATTAGTAAAATGTATATAAAATTTCCCTCCTGTCCAAGTCTGGGGCATGCTGCGGGACCTAGAGTCAAGTCCCTGCCCACCACCCTCATGCACTTCGAAAATGCAGGAGACCCAGACCCAGCAGGCCACATCCCCACTGGGAGAGACCTAGACCGGGCTGGCCACACCCCTGAGAAGCCCCTCCAGGTGGGGGCACAGCCTCAGGCCTCCCAGGCGGGTGCCAGGGTGGGGGATGCGGCCTGAGGTTCCCCATCAAACCCCACCAGGCAGGGGGCACCGCCTGAGGTTCTCATCAAGCCTCGCCGGGTGGGGGGCATGGCCTGAGGTCCCCCGGCCCAGTGCTGGGGTGGGGGGCGCAGTCTGAGGTCTCCCGGCCTGGCACCAGGGGAGGGGGCCCAGTCTGAAGTCTTCTAGCCTGGAGCCAGGGCGGGGAGCATGGCCTGAAGTTCCCCGTCAAGCCCTGTGGGCCGGGGGCACGGCCTGACTTCCCCCGGCCCAGTGCTGGGACAGGGGGCGCAATCTGAGGTCTCCTGGCCCAGAGTCAGAGCGGGGGACGTGCCCTGAGGTCCCCTGTCAAGCCCAGCCTCCCCACTCCCCCTCTCCCCCGCAGCATCATACAAGTGCTGAATGGGGACGCACCCAGGCAACTTGATGTTAGTGTTGGGGGCAGAAGTGCCCGCCCCTGGCCCTGCCCACAGACTAGTTGTGACTGGGACACCGTAATGGACAAATTAGAATATTATCTCTTTATTATATAGATGAGAGGCCTGATGCATGAAGACATTCGTGCAATAGGCCTTCCCTTCCCTTGGCTGCTGGCACCAGTTTTCCTCTGGCACCCGGGACCAAGGCCTTTGCTCTGGCTGGGCTCCAGTCAGAGCCCCACCCCAGCTATCAGGCCTCATGGCTCTGCTGATCCTGGGGCGGGGAGGCCTCGGGGCTCTGCTGATCCCGGGGCCCGGAGGCTGCGAGGCTCCGCTGATCCCGGGGCTGGGAGGCCTCGCGGATATGTTTGGTGCAGGGGCCGGGAGGCCTCGCTGTTCGGCCGGCTTCGGGGCCATTTGGCTTTGCTCCACTGCTTGGAGCCTATGTATGCAAATTAACCGCCATCTTTGTTGGCAGTTAATTTGCATATCGCCCTGATTAGCCAATGGGAAGTGTAGGGAAGGTACCGTCAATTACCCTTTTTGTCTTTTATTAGATAGGATATTTGACCACCTATTCATAGAGGTGTGAACAGGAATGTGGTGGATTAATTATATATTCTAGAACCAGCACTTGTTAACTATCCTCAAGATGCAGCTAAAGGGATGGTGAACAGCTAGATGCCTGAAGCAGGGTGACCTGGGAGAACAGGCAGAAGAAGGAGGAAGATGTGGGCCGGTGCTGCACATTCATCCCTGACAACACAGCACACAGACCATCACTAAGTCCCTAAGGCAGTGGTTCTCAGCCTCCTGGCCCTTTACATACAGTTGCTCATGTTGTGACCCCAACATAAAATTATTTTTGTTGCTACTTCATAACTGTAATGTTGCTAGTTATGAAGCGTAATGTAAATATCTGATATGCAGGATGGTCTTAGGCGACCCCTGTGAAAGGGTCGCTCAACCGTCAAAGGGGTCGCGACCCACAGGTTGAGAACCACTGCCCTAAGGCATTGGCAGCTTTAGCTGATGAGTGAGCTGGAACCTGGGATTGAGGGTCCTTTCTCTGATGCACTAGAGTAGCAGTTCTCAACCTGTGGGTCGTGACACATTTGGGGATCGAACGACCCTTTCACAGGGGTTGCCTAAGACCATCAGTAAACACATATAATTAAAGAGTGTCCCAAAATTAATGCAAAAAGTAATTTTGATAGAAAACAGAGGTTTATGATTAAAAATTGTAAATTTTTTATTGATTCACAAAGTATACAGTATAGGGTTATGTATGAAATAGCATATCGGATAAATGGCCTCCATGGCTTTGCTGCCACATACGCCTGAGAAACAATTCAATTACTGCATGAGTCATTTCCTGGTGGTGTAATTTCCCGTTTTGGTGATCAGAATTGGCCACCCAGATCATGCTATTTAATGACGTTGGACTTTTTTCTTTGGGGTTCTTGAATTCTAAGGTTTATTCCAACAAGCCCGCGACCACCCACGCCTTGATGGAGGAAACTGAGCACTGTATCAACGAAATTCAGCCACATTTATGCAAAACGGTCACGGAAAACTTCAACACAAGAGTGTGTATGTGCCCTGACCAGTTTGGCTCAGTGGACAGAGCAGCCATGGGAAAACTACGGACCTCAGGCCAGATCCGGCCCGTTTGAAATGAATAAAACTAAACTAAAAAAAAAAAAAAGACCGTACCCTTTTATGTAATGATGTTTACTTTGAATTTATATTAGTTCACACAAACACTCCATCCATGCTTTTGTTCCGGCCCACCAGTCCAGTTTAAGAACCCATTGTGGCCCTCGAGTCAAAAAGTTTGCCCACCCCTGGGATAGAGCATCAGCCTGGGGACTCAAGGGTCCCAGGTTTCATTCCGGTCAAGGCATTCCTTGGTTGCGGGCATATTCCAGTGGGGAGTGTGCAGGAGGCAGCTGATAGATGTATCTCTCTCATCAATGTCCTACTCTACCCTCTCCCTTCCTCTCTGTAAA
>NW_005871341.1:1311003-1399707 GCF_000147115.1 Myotis lucifugus | reverse complement strand
ATCAAAATTACTTCTTCCGTGAATTTTGGGACAACTTTTACATATTGTTTTTTGATTAATCACTATGCTTTAATTATGTTCAATTTGTAACAACGAAAATACATCCTGCATATCAGATATTTACATTACGAATCATAATAGTAGCAAAATTACAGTTATGAAGTAGCAACGAAAATAATTTTATGGTTGGAGGTCACCACAACATGAGGAACTGTATGAAAGGGTCGCGACATTAGGAAGGTTGAGAACCACTGCACTAGAGCAATGACTCCACATTCACCCCTTTGATTAGGAGCTACAGTGATGAGATGTCACACCATCCCATATGAGGGGGCGGGGGGGGGGGGGTCTCATCCAAGGGTTAATTTAAACCGCATTGACCAAACAGCAAATTAGTCTTCTCCTAAACCAGTGATGGCGAACCTTTTGAGCTCAGAGGGTCAGCATTTTGAAAAACCCTAACTGAACTCTGGAGCCGTGCCACATATAGAAAATTTTGATATTTGCAACCATAGTAAAACAAATACTTATATTTTTGGTATTTATTTTATACATTTAAAGGCTGTTTAACAAAGAAAAATCAACCAAAAAAATGAGTTCGCGTCTCACCTCTGACAGGCGTGTCATTGGTTCGCCATCACTGTCCTAGACACTGTAGAGCATGAAAGTCAATCAATGTTAGGCAAGTTTGAAGAAGAGTTTAAATAAAAAATGTGGGGAATTGTGAGAATAAACAGATCATCTTTTCTGTCAAAGAGCAGTTTAGACAGCTGCCATTTGTGACTGTGTGACTTGGCAGTTGCCATGTTGGCTGCATGGCTTGCAGCTCCCTTGCGGCCGCCATCTTGAAATGGCAAAGCTGGGTCCCTCCCTTTGAATTAGCCAATCGCGAAACACTGTGCGCCTGAGCACCAATCAAGAGGAAGGGACAAGTCACATGCACCAGGGATTATAAATCCCGGGCAGACCACCTGCTCGGTGTGGGTGTACTTCCAGACCATGTGTGCGCACCCTTCTATTTAGAAGTAAGGATGTTGGCCTTGCTGCCTGGCTCCCGAGTATGCTTTGTGCTCTACCAGGACCCCTGACTTGGGGGGCTCGCCTTATTTTTAACATCGTCAACCAAGATTGATGACTCAGACTCTGCTGCTGAGACTGGAGCAGAAAGTACATCATAAAACTTCCACTGAACCCCATCCTCAGGCTTATTAGCATAGTTAAGCATGTATTTGAATGTATCAATTCATAGCTTACTCTAGCCTTGAGGTAAGGAATTAAAGTGTAGTCAAATATTTATATACCAATAAGAAGGGCCTTAGGCAAGACAAGCAGGGCTGAAGCTGGAATCCCCGGGGAAGCCAATACTTTCTTAAGCAGCAGTGTGGTCCAACCAGGTGAAGAGGTCTTCTCTCCCTTGTTTCCCCAATACACTCAGTCCCTGAGAACTAGCAGACACCTCCTCCCCCGGGTGTATAGGCTATTTTGGTGCTCTGCCCCCCTGGCTCACCAGTTATTTATAACTTACTTGACCTCCTAGGTAATTGGGGAGGCTGAACCACTGGGCCCTATAGGACACCTAGAACACAAGGCCACTCTATCAAAATGTGGAGACAAAGAAACATGTCATAAATGAAAGCAATGGAGGAAAGCAAACTACTGGATATAGAGTTCAAAACCATGGTTATAAGGTTATTCAAGAATCTTCTGGACACCTCCAAGAAATTTAGTGAGACCCTCAAGGATATGAAATAGGACCAACAGAAATTAAGCATACACTGACCAAAATAAAGAATAATATACAGAGATCCAACAGTAGACTAGAGGATCCCAAGAATCAAGTTTAAGACTTGAAATACAAAGAAGCAAAAAATACCCAACTAGAAGAGCAAAAAGAAAAAAAAATCCAAAAATATGAAGATCGTGTAAGGAGCCTCTGGGATAACTTCAAGCGTACCAACAGCAGAATTATGAGGGTGCCAGAAGAAGAGAGAGAGCAAGAAACTGAAAACCTATTTGAAGAAATAATGACAGAAAACTTCCCCTATCTGGTGAAAGAAATAGACTTCCAAGTCCAGGAAGCCCAGAGAACCTCAAACAAGAGGAAACCAAAGAGGACCACACCAACACACATCATAATTAAAATGTCAAAGGCCAAAGACAAAGAAAGAATCTTAAAAGCAGCAAGAGTAAAAAGGTTAGTTACCCACAAGGGAGTACCCATACGACTGTCAGCTGATTTCTCAACAGAAACTATGCAGGCCAGAAGGGAGTGGCAAGAAATATTTAAAGTGATGAATAGCAAGAACCTACAACCAAGATTACTCTACCCAGAAGAGCTATCATTTAGAATTGAAGGTCAGTTAAAGATCTTCACAGACAAGAAAAAGCTAAATTCATCACCATCAAATCAGTATTATATGAAATGCTGAAGGATATTCTTTAAGAAGAGGAAGAAGAAGAAATAGGCAAAGATAAAAAATTATGAACAACAAAGTGACAACAAATATCTAACAAGTGAATCTAAAAATCAAATGAATAAAAAACCTGATAAACAGAATAAACTGGTGAATGGAATAGAATCAGGGGCATGGAAAGGGATTGGATTGACAATTCTCAGGGGGAAGGGGGTGTGGTGGATGCAGGAAGAGACTGGACAAAGATCTTACACCTACGGACGAGGACAGTGGGGAGGGGGGGGTCGAGGGCCAGGGGTGGTGTGGGAACAAGTGGAGGGGAGCTATGTGGGGGAGTAAAGAGGAACATTTGTCATAATCTGAATAATGATTAAAAACATGTGTGTGTGTATGTCTGTGTATATATATATATATATATATATATATATATGTTAATAAAAGCCTAGGTGGTCCTCGCGCCCTCGCATGCGACGTTGTCACAAAAAGGCCACCACAAGATGGCCGCCACAAGATGGCTACATACACAGTGGAGGCGGGTCCGGTCAGCCGCTCTGCGCAGGGTGGCCTGGGGGTCCTGCGGCTCTGTGCGACGCCAAAAAGGCTGGTCCTGGTGTCTCTGCTGCCTCGTGCGGAGGGGGAAGGTTGTGGCAGGGGAGGGCAGTTGGGGGCAATCAGGCTGGCAGGCAGAAGAGGTTGGGGACAGTCAAGCAGGCAGGCAGGTGAGCAGTTAGGAGCCAGCAGTCCCCGATTGTGAGAGGGTGCAGGCCAGGCTGAGGGACACCCTCCCCCATGCATGAATTTTGTGCACTGGACCTCTACTAACCATATACATATATATTTTAACCCTTTGTACACCATAAGCGTCTATAGATGCAAATTCAAAATACCGTAGCGTGTGGGGATGGTTTGGATGCATGGCAGTTAACTGGTAAAAAAATTCCATTGCCGAAACCGGTTTGGCTCAGTGGATAGAGCATCGGCCTGCGAACTCAAAGGTCCCAGGTTCGATTCCAGTCAAGGGCATGTACCTGGGTTGCGGGCACATCCCCAGTGGGAGATGTGCAGGAGGCAGCTGATCGATGTTTCTCTCTCATCGATGTTTCTAACTCTCTATCTCTCTCCCTTCCTCTCTGTAAAAAATCAATAAAATATATTTTTAAAAAATTCCATTGCTTTACTATATAATATCAATGAAACTTGAGAAAAAGATATGAAAAAGATCCTCTTGCAATTTAAAGAAAAAAATTAAGTGCCTAGGAATTAACAAAGGATGTAGAGGACCTATATACTGAAAACTAAAAAGCAGTATTATAAGAGAATGAAAAAGATACAATAAAATGGAAAATATTCTGTTCATGGATTGGAAGAATCAACATTGTTAAATTGGCCATATACAGATTTAACATAATTCCCATCAAAATCTCAGTCATTTTTAAAAGAAATAGATAAAAAAAAATTGCCAGATTTGTATGGAACCAGAAGTGACCCCAAAATGCCCAATCAATCCTGAGAAAAAATGAAGTTGGAGATATCACACTACCTGACTTCAAATGATATTACAAAGCTATCAGAATCAAAACACCATTGTATTGGCAGAACAGGCACAAAGAACAATGAAACAAAATTGAGAGCCTAGATATATAACCACAGGTATTATATATAGACAAGTAATTTTTTACAAAGGAGCAAAAAAAACCAACAAAACACTGTAATGAAAAGAAAGCCTTTTCAATAAACGGTGCTAGGAGAATTGGAAAGCCACATGCAAAAGAATGAAACTAGATTACAATTTGTCTCCATGTACAAAAATTAATTCAAAATGGATCAAAGACCTAAATATAAGATCTGAAACAATAAAGAACATAGAAGAAAACATGGGCACTAAATTAATGCAATTTGGTAATAAAGAACATTTTATTACCTGAAATGCAAGGGAAGTAAAAGCAAAAATAAATGAATGGGACTGTATCAAACTAAAAAGCTTATGCACAGCAAAATAAACCAACAACAAAACATCAAGTCAACCAACCAAATGGAAGATATTATTTGTAAACAACAGCTCTGAGAAGGGGTTAATACCCAAAGTATACAAGAGCTCAAACAACTCAACACCACACGAACAATCCAATTAAAAAATGGCAGAGGCCCTAACCGGTTTGGCTCAGTGGATAGAGCATCGGCCTGTGGACTGAAGGCTCCCAGGTTCCATTCCGGTCAAGGGCATGTACCTTGGTTGCGGGCACATCCCCGGTAGGAGGTGTGCAGGAGGCAGCTTATCGATGTTTCTCTTTCATCCATATTTCTAATTCTCTGTCCCTCTCCCTTCCTCTCTGTAAAAAATCAATAAAACACATTTTTTTAAAAATGGCAGAGGATCTGAACAGATACCTATCCCAAGAAGACATACAAATGGCCATCACATATATGAAAAGATGCTCAACTTCACTTGCAATTAGGGAAATGCAAATCAAAACTACAAGGAGATCCCAGCTCACAGCTGCTGGAATAGCTATTATCAACAAGACAAGTATTAACAAGTGTTGGAGAGGCCATGGAGAAAAGGAAACTCTCCTTCACTGCTGGTAGGAATGTAAACTGGTACAACCACCATGGAAAACAGTATGGCAGTTCCTCAAAAAGCTAAAATTAGATTTACCATATGATCCAGCAACCCCTCTTCTGGGGATCTACCTGAAAAACTCTAAAACATCTATTCACTAATATATATGCACCCCTATGTACATTGAAGCATTATTCATGGTGACCATGATATGGAAACAACCAAATTCTCTTTGATAGAGGACTGGATAAAGAAGATAGGGCACATGTATACTATGGCATACTACTCTGCCATAAGAAAAGATGAAATACTGCCATTTGTGACAACATGGATGGAACTTGGAATATTGTGCCAAGCAAATTAAGTAAAAAACCATAAAGCTAAAACAATATGATTTCAATCATATGTTTGATATAAAACTGAAAATCGGAGATAAAGACAGACAACAGTAGGGCAGTTACCAGTGGGAAGGGGGTGAGGTGTGGTAGAGGGTAAAGGGAGCCAAATATATGGTGACAAAAGATGATTTAACTTTGGGTGGTGGCTTTGCAATGCAATATACAGTAATATGCATCATAATAACGTACACTTGAAACCTATATGACCCTATTAACCAGTGCCACGCCAATAAGTTTAATTAAAAAATATGTCAAAGGAAAAAAAGAAATTAGGGAGTTTAGAACAAGTAAATAAAATGGAATCAAATTATGGGGAATTTTAGATTTCACCTAATAAACAAAAACAAGTGTGTTCAACAGGTAGCAGCATATAGAACTGACTAAAATATAGTAGTGCGGTCAAAAATATCAATTAGCCCTGACCTAGGATTGCCCTGAGATTTTGATGGGAATTGCGTTAAATCTGCATATGGCCATTTTAACAATGTTGATTCTTCCAATCCATGAACAGGGCAATTTGGTTTGGCTCAGTGGATAGAGCATCCGCCTGCCTACTCAAGGGTACCAGGTTCAATTGCAGTCAATGGCATGTACCTTGGTTGCAGGCACATCCCCAGTGGGAGGTGTGCAAGAGGCGGCTGATCAATGTTTCTCTCTCATCGATGTTTCTGACTCTCTATCCCTCTCCCTTCCTCTCTGTAAAAAATCAATAATATATTTAAAAATATATCAATTAGGAGGCTATAAAAGTAGCCCCTAAAGCAGGGTGTAGAACCTTTTTTCTGCCAAGGGCCATTTATATTATAATTCATAGGCCATACAAAATTATCAACTTAAAAATTAGCCTGCTCTCTTTGGTAAAACATTGTTAACTCACCCCTAATGCATTGGCAGGGTCTAAATGATTTCCAGGGCCTCCTGACAGCCCACAGGCTGGATGTACCACACCCCTGCCCTAAAGGATTACAATATCAAAACTGCAATGAATCTAACAGACGTTATAAAGAAAGAACCAATTTGGGACAAATTATATATAAGAGCAAAGGAAATAATTTGAGATAAATAATTTTTCTTGGTGCAAATTTATTTTCAAATTAGTTATTGCTTTAAGCACATAGTAAAAAGAAATACAATTATTGTGGTCATGAAGAAAATATATTTAGGTGGTAAATAGTCAGGACTGTCCACCATTATTACTGATTTCACTTCTGTGAAAACAGTAAAATTATACTTTCTCACTCCCTTGAAGTTATATATGCCCATGTGACCACAATGAAAGAGAATAAATGCCAGCACACAACTTACCACTGGTTCTAGACACCAGTAAGTCAAAAAGTCAAGTCAGAATCTGGAAGGTAGTTTTCTTTCTTTTTTTAAATGTTAAGACTTCACTTCTGTGCCTTTGTGAAGGACTTCCTTCATCTCCATTCTGTGCTTTCAAAAGGACCAAGTAGATTTCCAGGTACATAAACAGCAATATGAATGCTATGCCCTCTTCATGTAAAGTTACACCAAGATATTCTTAATTGTCTACAAACATGTAAAACTGCTAACAAAGTTAAGATCAGCTCCTAAAGGTACATAAGGAAAACAGGTAAATAAAACAATGAACATAGGATATGGACAGGCAATTTATTTGAAAAAATACAGGAAAAAATCAGAAAAATAACCATTTCTAGTAATGTGTTCTAAATAAGCTATTAACAAACTCTTTCTGAAAATATTTTTGTGACTTCAACAAAGATATATCATTTAATTCCTCATAACTAAAAAACAAGTTAACATTATAATAAAAAATTAGACCTCAATCTACCAAACTGCTTCAGTGACATTTACAACTAAATTTCTATTCTGAGAAAGAAAGCAACATTTTTCCCAGGGTATTTTCTATTTGTTAAAATGGGCATTAACATTTGACAAGTTAATGATCACACAATGATTACGTAAAAACCTTGGACATTAGTTAATGTGTGCTGTCTTATCAACACTAATAAAACACCTATTGAAATTAAAGTGTCACATCATGTTACAAAACCTTTACCTCGTGACTGAGCAATCTCAATAGAACATCCTCTTCTGCCAGGAAAACTGCCTTCTAAGTGTAATGAATTTTTTTATTTATTTAAAAACTGTGTCAGCAAACTAGGAAGAAAACCCACCTAATTCCTAAATGCAGAAATGTTTATTATATACTAGTGGCCCAGTACACAAAAATTGATGCACTCGGGGGGCATCCCTCAGCCCAGCCTGCCCCCTCTAACAGTCTGGGATCCCTCACAGGATGTCCTACTGATGTCCATGTGGGGAGCGGACCTAAGCCGCAGTCTGGCCTCCCCCTGTGGAAGGCAACTGGCCGATCAGGTATATAGATACTTTCTGAAGGCAGCACAGACTCCTTCCTTATTTCTTTCCTCTGTGGTTGGAGAATAGGGTACTAAAAGGTGGAGACAGAACTGTGGCCGGCCCTGGGGCTCTTGTAGGCAGCAAAAAGAAGGAGAGGGCTGGGGAAAGTCTAGACATGGTTTTCTTCAATTGTCCTCCCTTCCTCCGGGCCCCTCACTCTGTTCTTTCCTTGTCATGGTGGACGCTTGGGCCTCGGACTGACAGGAGCCCAGCATGGTGGAGTTCAGCCCCCTCACTTCTCAGCTGAACATACAACCCCCTCACATTCCAAGTGGAGCTGTTTTCAAGTGGCTAAAGTGCTGGCAATTCATGCCTCCTGGCCTTTCCCCTCTGGGGTTTCCTCCTTGGGTCAGTTGCAAACTTCACCGAGACACTGAAGCAACTCTGCCCTGGTACTTCTGCACCGGCCCCAGCACTCTTCCTTGAGGTCTCTGGGTCCACAGTTTGAGCTCAGGGAGGTCACCCAGAGCCTGTTGCCCCGGACAGGTGGGGCAGGGGGGCTAGCTTGAAGAACTGGAGGAAGATGGCACAGTAAGAGTTGGTATGAACCAGCACCTGCTTAGCCAGACTTCCTAAGCTCCCCACCAGGCCCAGGCTGGGCCCCTTCCCCACACCAGGAGGATCCCAGTTGAGGTCAACTCCCTGTACCCAGTGCTCTCCTCCCTGTTCTACCACGGGGGGAAGGGAGCAGCTCACCTGCTCTGGACCCTGCCAACCTGGCAGGCTGAGGCACAGTTGGTGCAGCCCAGGGTGCTGGTGGCTGCAAGCCTTCTCCCCCGCCCTGAAGCGTGGGGTGGGATTGCAGCAGCTCACAGCCACCCCTGGGCCCCAGGAATGGAGAAACTGTTCTCCACTGAGTCAACATCCACCCGACACCTTTGGGGGTCGGGGTGGCCTCAGCGGGCTCCCACTGGCCCCACTGAAGCCAGTCTCGGCTTGGCTGGCCACCTCTGCCGCCAAAGGGCTGCACATGCCCCACAGGCCTCATCGCCCTCATGAGTCCCCATGGTCCCACCATTCCATCCCAGGAAGTGGCCATCCTGATAACCATGGCTCATTCCCTGGTGCAGTTTGGCCTGCCCAGTAAGCATGTAGGCAGGAGCTGGGCCTCTGAGGGGAAGGAGGAGGCATGCTGGGCCAGGGCAGAAGTGGGGGCAGTTTGTGCTGGCCCCTCATGGTGCATTCCCAAACCCCTGGGTGTCCCTGCCCAGCACTGTGCTCTCAGGCCTGGGGTGGGGGTGAGGGACCTGGAGCATCGGCCTGAAGGCAGCCCTCACTGGCTTGGAATCACAGTGGTTGATCAGGGAGGGATGCGGGATGCAAAATTCCGCCTCTCTAAATCTCTCTCTCTCTCTCTTTCTCTCTCTCTCAGAGTGGGCCCCATGTCTCCAGTGGGTGGGCCAGGGCTCTGTTGAGGAAATGGGTACCGCTTGCCTTGCCCCAGCCCTCAGATCACATTGGGATGTGTCTTAGGTGGGCAGGCGAGGGCTCAGGCAAGGCGATCTGAAATGCTTGCCTTTCCCCAGCCCCCACGCATTGGCAGGTGTCTCCAGTGGGCTGGCGAGGGCTCGGGCAAGGCGATCTGCACCATTTGCCTTTGCCCAAGCCCTCAGCCGCCCCTGGGTCGCATTGGGACATGTCTCCGGTGGGCAGGAGAGGGCTCGGGTGAGGCGATCTGCACAGCTTGCCTTCTCCCCATCCCTGTGCATTGGGACGTGTCTCTGGGGGGCAGGCGAGGGCTCCTGCGAGGCATTGGGCACTGCTTCCGTTCGCCCCAGCCCCTGCCCACCCCCAGATCTCACTTGTACCTGTCTCCGGTGGGCGGGCGAGGGCTCCTGCGAGGCATTGGGCACCTCTTGCCTTTGCAACAGCCACCATCCGACCCTGATCTCATTGGGACATGTCTCTGGTGGGCGGGTGAGGGCTTGGTCTGGGGATTCGCACCACTTGCATTGCCCCAGCCCCCGCCACCCGTGGGTCGTGTCTCCAGTGGGCGGGAAGGACTTGGGTGAGGCAATCTGCCCACTTGGCTTTGCCCCAGCCCCCACCCACCCCTGATTGCACACGGGAGTGGGCCCCCTCTCTCCAGTGGGCAGGGAAGGGCTCCAGCAAGGCAATCGGCACTGCTTGCCTTAGCCCCAGTAGCACACGCAGGCCTTGATGGCAGCTTGCGCTATCTCGACCTGCCTGCAGTATGCAAATTATCTGCCATCTTTGTTGGCAGTTAATTTGCATATCGCCCTGATTAGCCAATGGGAAGGGTAGTGGAGGTATGGTTAATTACCATGTTTGTCTATTATTAGATAGGATACTTTTTAAAGTCTCCAACAATACGAATGTCAATTCTAAATTTAAGGCAAGATTGAAGAAGGTTTCAAATTTTATCATGTATTTAATAATCTAATAGAAATCTTTTAGACTTTCATAATTTATACTATCTTTTATCACCACATTACCAATGCAAATAAAAAAGGAATGTTAAGTCCATACTTTGGCACAATTGCCAAGTTCCGATTAAGTTGATCACAGGATACCTTGTTTTCAAGGCTAAATATTATGTCAAATTAAAGTAACAATATTTTCCTGTTCATATAGTACTTCCCATTGCAATCTGTAGACTTTTTAAACCAAAATATTCAATTACCTACAATAGTTTAGGGTAAGCGAGGGAAAAACCCAAAGACATAAGACAATTTAACACAAACGTGTTTTGCAACAATGAGAAAATATGTAATATAATCCCAAATACAGAGAAAATGGAAAATATAATTTCATTCCAATGGTAGATCCTGTTCAGATTAAACCTCTGCTACACTCAAAGACTTAAATGCTCTCGTGCTAATTTTCTTTTATGTACAAATAACATAGCATCTATCTCTAGTTGTAAGGAATATATTAAATAACACATTTAAGAGCAATTAACACAATAACCAGTACACAGGAAACATTCAATACATGTTTCCTTTAAAAACTAAAAAACATCACCCCAGAAACAAATTCTAAGACCCCAATAAATAAGACAGTATTAAATTCCCATATTTGCTAGACAAAAAACAATGCGCTAAGTATTGCCAATAGCAAGATCCAAGAGAAACGTAAGATGTGATTTGTGTTAATTTAAAAATGGTTTTCAAGCTGCCATTTAAAAAAAAAATATGCTTTAGTTAATTTCATAGAGGAAGGGAGAGAGCGACTCAAACATCAATGACGAGAGAGAATCATTTATCCAGTGCCTCTTGCATTCCCCCCTGTCTCCCCACCCCCCAAACTGAGGATCAAGACCACAACCCGGGCATGAGCCCTGACTGGGAATCGAACTGTGACCTCCTGGTTCATAGGTCAATGCTCAACCACTGAGCAACTCCGGCCAGGCTCAAGTGATCATGTTTTGACTATTAGTCCCACTGGAGGGAAAATAAAAAAGAATTTTTAAACATAAGAAAAAATAAAAGAACAAAATAGATCTTTATGTACTTATTTAGAAAGCTAATCATTAAAAATTAAGTCAATGCCATTTTCCACAAGATTAAAAAAGTCTACATGGAACAGAAAAAATTAAAGACCTAACAGACGAAATATAAGTAAAAACCAATTTGAAAATGTAGACAATGCTAAGGGTATACGTAAGAAGCCACAGCCAGATAGGTAGGAGGGGGCTAGTCCCACATCCATGTGTGGTGGTTAAAAATCCAGAGAGCTATTTCACATGCAGAGGTCCCCCTTTCGGAGCAACCCCTCACCAGGCCACCCAGCCCAGGGTTCTAGTATTAGGAAAAGAAGTCACGGTAACTTCTGGCTGTGAAAAACAGCAAAGATTGTGATTGAGTGACACAATAGGCTGCTGTAGTCCCAAATGTTCCTCTTAAAGGGCTCACACACATATTCACTGAGAGACTCACTCACTCTGAACTCCAGCACTGGGGCAGCAGTTCAAGGTACCAGGGAGAATGTGCTGGAAGTGAATTGTCTGGCTTCAGGACAAGAGCTGTAGGGGTAGCTTTCTCCCAGACAGAGTACTGGGGAAAACCATTGTTCCTTTGTTGAGCCCTTGCCCAACTTAGCCTGCACACACTGGTGGGTGCCATATCTGTTTGAGTCTCCATCAACCTGGCTGACAACATTTGCCTTATCCTGATGAGTCCCTGAGACCCCAACATTCCCAAATTTGGGGCCCACTCAAGTAAATTCCAATGGCTTTTCTATACAAATGGCCTATCTTGGCTCCTGCTCGTCTTTCCTAAAATCTCTCAAAGGTAAACAACCCCAAACAGCAGCCTCTTATCCTATCTAATAATGAGGGAATATGCTAATTGACCCTCATAGTGTCACAAAATGGCAGCACCCACAGCCAATAAGGAGGAAATATGCTAATTGAATGCCCCACCCTCAAAGATGGCAGCGCCCAGAGCCATAAGATGACCGGAAGGGGAGGGCAGTTGTGGGTGATCAGGCCAGCAAGGGAGGGCTGCTGGGGGTGACCAGGCCTGCAGGGGAGGGCAGTTGGGGGCGATCGGGCCAGCAGGGGAGTGGTTAGGGGGTGATCAGGCTGGCAGGCAGGCGACGGGTTGGGAGCCAGCAGCCCCGGACTGTGAGAGGGATGTCTGACTGCAGGTAGTCAGACATCCCACGAGGGGTCCCACATTGGAGAGGGTGCAGGTTGGGGTGAGGGACACCCCCCTCCACAGTGCATGAATTTCATGCACTGGGCCTCTAATCCTCTTAATAAACAGCTCCAAGTCCAGCATTAGAGGCAGCCAACCTCAGTTCACAGCTTAGCATCCTCCAGGGACCTCCATGCCAATCGTAAGTGGGAAACATCCTCAGATCACTCTTTAGCTCAAACCAAGTGGCCCTGGGCAGGTGCAGGCAGCAGCTGACCTTGGCCTGACCCAGAACCCTTTCCAAAAGGTCCAGAACCAACACTACTGGTGGCCAGCTTCAGACCACACCAGTGCACTGCACAAACAATTCTACCAACTACACACTCAAAAGGGAGTTTCAGCCAGCACCAGAGCCCCATTAAGATGAATCTTAGTAAGGTCAGCCTCTGCACAACAGCTCCTTAACTGCCAATAATCACAACGAATCAGCCTGAGGTTCAATCCCTCCCATTAACATGCCAACCTCAATCAAAGCGGGCACACATAACTCATATGGAAGAAACACATGGAGGATCCTAATCACGTGACCATGAAGACTGTGCTGCTGGGCCTCATTGGACACCTAACACATAAGGCCACTTTACCAAGACTGAGAGATGTAGCTGCTCTGCCTAATACATAGAAACAATCACAGGAAGGCAATCAGAACAAGGAGACAAAGAAACATGTCCCAAATGAAAGAACCTAATAAAACTCTAGGAAAAGAACTAAATAAAACTGAAGCAAGCAATCTTCCAGATGTACAGATCAAAACACTGGTTATAAGAATGTTCAGCGAATTCAGGGAAAGAGGAGATGAACTTAGAACTTCAACAAAGAGATAAAACACATAAAAAAGAAGGTAGAAAACATAAAAAGGAACCCTCATAAATGAAGATTACAAAAATGGAAATGAATACATTAGATGGAATCAACAGTAGATTAGATAAAGCGGAGGATCAAATTAGCAACTTGGAATACAAGGTAGTGAAAAACAGCCACTTGCAATAGCAAAAAGAAAAAAAAGAAAAGAAACACACCCGAGAAGAATAAAAAAATTAGGATGGTCTGAGGAAACTTGGACAATGTCAAGCATAACAACATTCTTATCACAGAGGTATCAGAGAAGAGGGAGAGCAACAGACTGATAAATATTCGAAGAAATGATGACAGAAAACTTCCTTAAACTGGTGAAGAAAATAGACATACAAGTCCAAGAAGTACAAAGAGTCCTTAAGAAGGTGAGCCCAAAGAGGTCAACACCAAGACACATACTTTAAATGCCAAATAGTAAAGACAAAGAGAATCTTAAAACCGGCAAGACAAAGGCAGGTAGTTACTTACAAGGGAGATCCCATAAGACTTACAGCTAAGTTCTCAACAGAAATTTTTCAGGCCAGAAAGGACTGGTAAGAAATATTCAAAGTGATGAAAAGAAAGGACCTAAAATCAAGATTACTCAAACCATAAGGCTATCATTTAGAATCAAAGATAAAGAGCTTCCCAGACAAGAAGAAGTTGAAGGACTTCAACAACAACCAGTATTATAAGAAATGTTAAACTGACTTCATTAAAAAGGAAAGAAATAAATATTTATAATAAATGGCAATAACTATATATATCGATCAACAATTACTTTAAATGTAAATGGATTAAATGCTCCCATCAAAAGGCATGGGGTGGCTGACTGGCTGACCAAACAAGACCATTGCATATGTTGCCTACAAGAAAATCACTTCAGATCAAGACACACACAGATTGAAACGTAAAAGGAGGGTCCAGCCGGTATGGCTCAGTAGTTGAGCATGGACCCATGAACCAAATACTCATGGTTTGAATCTTGGTAAGGGCACATGACTGGGTTGAAGGCTCAATCCCCACCCAGTAGGGTGCATGCAGGAGGCAGTCAATAGTAGATTCTCTCTCATCATTAATGTTCCTATCTCTTTCTCCTTTTTCCTTCCTCTCTCTGAAATCAATTTTAAAAATATGTGAGAAAAAAAAGAAAGAAAAGTAAAGGAATGGAAAAAGGTATTTCATGAAATGAAAACAAGCAAAGCTGAAGTAGCAATACTTATACCAGGCAAAACAAACTTTAAAACAAAGACTATAACAAGAGACAAGAAAGGACCCAGCATTTCTACTTCTGGATATTTTATCTGAATAAATCCCAAAATGAATCTGAAAACACATATGCATGCATATTTTCACTGCTACATTATTTATAATTGGCAAGGTAAGGAAGCTACATCAATGTCCATCAACAGATGCATGAATAAAGAGGAAATACATGACCCGCCTAACCGGTTTGGCTCAAAGGATAGAGTGTTGGCCTGCGGACTCAATGGTCCCAGGTTCAATTCTGGTCAAGGGCAAGTACCTTGGTTGTGGGCACATACCCAATACGGAGTGTGCAGGAGGCAGCTGATCGATGTTTCTCTCTCGTCGATGTTTCTAACTCTCTATCCCTCTCCCTTCCTCTCTGTAAAAAAAACAATAAAATATATTTAAAAAAGAAATGTTTTTAAAAAAGAACTACATAGAATATTGCTTAGCCATAAAAAGTAACAAAATCTTCCCTTCAGCAACTACAGGAATGATGTATCTCGGGGCATTATGCTAAGTGAAATAAGTCAGAGAAAGACAATACTACAGGATTTCACTCATATGTAAATTCTGAAAAAAAAATGAATATCCATGAAGAGTATAGCTGTAAAAGTCCTCAATAAGTTATTAGCAAATTGAATTCAGCAGTATATTAAAAAGATCATACACCATGATCGAGTGGGATTTATTCCTGGGTTGTGAAGTTGGTACAATATCTGCAAATCAACTACCGAGATACATGACAGAAACAAAATGAAGGATACAAATCTAATGATTATATTAATAGATGTAGAAAAACCATTTAACAAAATCCAGCACCCATTTATGATAAAAACTCTCAGCAAAGTGGGTATAGAGGGATAATACTTCAAAATAATAAAGGTCATATATGACAACCTCATAGCCAACATCATACTCAATGAGGAAACACTAAAAACATTTCCCTTAAGATTAGTAACAAGACAGGGATGTTCACTGTCACTACTGTTATTAAACACATACTGCAAGTCCTAGCCACAGCATTCAGACAAGAAAAATAAATAAAACACATCCAAATTGGAAAGAAAGAAGTAAGACTGTCATTATTTGCATATGATATAATACTGTATATAGAGAACCCTAAAGATTCCTCCAAAAAACTACTAGAATTGATAAATGAACTTAGTAAAGTAGTAGGATACAAACTAAATATTCAGAAATCAGTTGCATTTTTATACACCAATAATGAATAATCAGAAAGGGAAACTAAAAAACAATCCTACTTACAACTGCATCAAAAAATATATATATACCTATAAATAAAAGTAACCAAGGAGGTAAAAGATCTATACTCAAAAAGCTGTAAGAGTCTGAAGAGAGAAACTGAAGAAGATACAAATAAATGAAACAATATATTGTGTTCATGTACTGGAATAATTAACATCATTAAAATGTCCATACTACTCAAAGCAACCTATAGATTCAAGGAAATTCCTATCAAAATACCAACAGCATTTGTCACAGAACTAGAACAAATAATCCTAAAATTTATATGGAGCCCCAAATGACCCAGAATAGCCATACCATTCTTGAAAAAGAAAAGTTGGAGGTATCACACTACCTGATATCAAACTATATTACAAGGTTATTCAAAACAGCATGAAACTGACATAAAAACAGTCACAGAGATCAATTGAACAGAACAGAACTCAAAAATAAACCCATAACTATATGGTCAATTAATATTTGACAAAGGAGGCAAGAACATAAAATGGAGTAAAGACAGGCTCTTCAATAAATGGTATTGTGAAAATTGGACAGATACATGCCAAAAAATGAAACTACACCAACTGCTTACACTATATACAAGAATAAACTCAAAATGGATTTAAGACTAACATGTAAGATTCAAAACCATAAAATCATACAAGAAAACATAGGCTATAAAATCTCTAACATTTTTTCAGCAATATTTTTTCTGATGTATCTCCCTGGATAGGGAAACAAAAGAAAAAGTAAACAAATAGGACTACATTAAATTAAAAAGTTTTTGCACAGCAAAGGAAGCTACTAACAAAACGAAAAGACAACCTACTTAATGGAAGAAGATATCTGTCAATCATACATCTGATAGGGGATTAACATCCAAAATTTATGAAGCACTCATACAACTCAACACCAAAAAAAGCAAACAATTACACTAGCCAGTATGGCTCACTTGGTTAGAGTGTCGTCTGTGCATCAAAGGGTATCAGATTAGTCAGGGCACGTAAGGGAGGCAATGGATCAATGTTTCTCTCTCATGTTGATATTCATTCTCTCTCTCTCTCTCTCTCTCTCTCTCTCTCTCTCTCTCTCTCTCTCATTCTCTTTCTAGAATCAATGATAAACATACCCTCAGTGAGGATTTAAAAAAAAAGCAAAACAAACAATCCAGTTAAAAAATGGGCAAAGGACCTGATCAGAAACTTCGCCAAAGAGGACATACAGATGTCCAATAGATATATGAAATGATGCTCAACGTTATTAATCATCAGAGAAATACAAATTAAAACCACAAGATCAGAGTATCTATCATCAATAATTAAACCAAGAAGTGTTGGCAAGTATGTGGACAAAAGGGAACTCTCATGCACTGTTGGTGCGAATGCAGACTGGTATAGGCACTATGGAAAGTGGTCTGGAGTTACCTCAACAAGTTAAAAAGGAACTGCTTTATGACCCAGTGAATCCACTTCTGGGTAAATATCCAAAATAACCCAAAACACTAATTCAAAAGAATATATGTCTCCCTATGCTCATTGCAGCATTATTTACAACAGCTAAAATATTAAAGCAACCCAAGTGCCCATCAACACACAAATGGATAAAGAAGAGTGGTCCATATTTATTTTGGTTGAGTACATACTAATCTAAATCTTATGCTCTTTAATATTTGACAGCTTTTCTGGGTTTTCAGTTTTGAAACTGTGTGGTTGCCTAATAGTTTTAGCTTGAGATACTGACCTTGTATTATTTTAATTCAAATGGAATGTTTTTTCCAGCTATACCATATGCATCTAAAAGATGCTTTGTAGTTCTTAAGTAAACACAATAATTTAGAATATATGACACTGGCTTGCTTGACTTCTCCTTCAGTGTATTCACAAGATAGTAAGTGATTGGGAGGATAAAGACTTGTTATCTATACAACTTTGTAGAAGTAATAAGAAAAGTATTTGAAGAGCAACAGCAAAAAAACAAAACAATTTTCCGTTGAATCCAGAGAGGCAAATTTTATCATAAGCCACTTTTAAAGGTACAAATGAAAATTAGAGCACTCATCAGAGTTTACTCCAGCTAGTCCTGGAGCTCCCAATTCTAAGGCACAATCAAATATTAACTAGGGATTATACCATATGTGGCAGAAAAAAGTTCTATGAATTGGTTTGCTAAAAATTTACAGGAAGTTCCTTTCCTACAATAAATCTTTGTTAAATATTGATTATCCACTCTATAAGCCTTGACTTTTCTCACGCTCAATTTCTCAACTTTGGCACTACTAACATTTTGGGTTGAGTAACTCTCGTTTGAGGGGCTGTTCTATGTACTGTAGGATATTTGGCAACAGCCTCAGCCTCTATCCATTAGATGGCATTAGCTTTTCCCAGATGTTAGGATCAAAAGTATCTCCAGATATTGCCAAATGTCCACTGGGAGATAAAATAGGCCTTGCTTCAGACCACTTTACTAAATCAAAATCTTTGCATCTCAAAAAGGATCTAGGGATTATCTAAAGTTATATAGTACCTTCCAAAGCTGCTGTCCAGGTGTTGTAGAACCTGAACTAAATTAGGAAAAAACTCCTAAAGTCAACATAATTATTTCTATACATTAGGCATAGAAAATTATCATTTGAATTAATGAATGATGAATAGTTATTTTATTCTAGCTAGACATACTTCTATCGAGCAGATTACTTCCTACTATCTTCATTTTGAAGATTAAATAAAGCAGAAAGAGATTTAACAGGGAAATGGAGCCAGAGAAGAAAGAAGTCAATGACAGAAATTTTAAGCAACGTGGTTCATTTTTAAAAAGTACTGACATTTCAAAAGATGCAAGAACATCTTACTATTTGTTTTGCACACATTTAGGCAATCACATATGTAACATAATTCATTGAAAACTCTTAGGGGAATGAAAACATTTGGATGTATTATTTTGGATATATATCTTAGCATTTGTATAAAATTGTTTAGTGGATTTAAATGTTAGAGAGAACGGTAAGTTAAGAGGCTTACTACTATGGCACAATCATATTCTTTTGACTATATGATTCACAGGAAATAATACAGCTTACTGTCCTCCTTTCCTTTTCATTTCAAATTCTTAGGATGTTGCCCTAACAGGTTTGGCTCAGGTAATAGAGCGTCGGCCTATGGACTGAAGGGTCCCAGGTTCGATTCCGGTCAAGGGCCTGTACCTTGGTTGCGGGCACATCCCCATTACGGGATTTGCAGAAGGCAGCTGATCAATGTTTGTTTCTCTCTCATCGACGTTTCTAACTTTCTACCCCTCTCCCTTCCTCTCTGTAAAAACATCAATAAAATATATTTTTAAAAAAATGTTTAGGACGTTGTTCTAAAAATTAAAAGCTAAAAAAATTTTTTCATAATATGCCCCCTTCCTTTGATCACCTTATATAAATCATCTTATATTTTCATTCATCAACTATATGGCCAAGTAAATACAGACTGTTTATAATTTTTAAAAAATAATGCTATCACACATAGCTAGTAGGTTGGAGCATCATCCCATACACCAAAAGGGTGTGGGTTCAATTCCAGGTCAGAGCACATTCCTAGGTTGTGGGTTTGATCTCCAGAGGAGGCTTGAATGGGAGGCAACCAATCAATATTTCTCTCTCACATTGATCTTTCTCTCTCTCCTTCTCACCCTCTCTTGAAAATCAATAAACATATCCTTGGGTAAGGATTGAAAAAATCATGTTTAAGCCTGATAATCAAAGTATCCATCACTTTTGAACAGATAGTAAGGCTCTTACCTACAAGCAACATTTGGATCAGCATTTCCTGAAAGTAGCAGTTCTACACACTTCAAGATCTGTTCCTCTGAGCCAGGAGCAGTACATGCAGTTATCAAAATAGTTTGCTTATTTATAGTGAACAGAAAAAATGAGAACCACATCAAGAGGTATAGCTAATTGACTTCTTTTACTATTCAAAAGATAATAAAAAGTATTGCACTCTTATAATTCTACATCCTATTTCCAAATCCCTTTCTCTCAGGAGACAACTTTATTTCTTCCTTCATCAAAAAATGAGATTAGGGATGGATTACCTCTAAATTATATCTATAATTCATTTCTTAATTTCCTTTCCCTATTATTTTTTCTTCAAGAGAATAGGAAAGTAGGGAAGAGCGTGGAGTAAATGTAGAGATACTGCCCAGAGTTGAACACTTTTTCGTTGGTTAAAATTTGCCTTGCTGTAATGATGGTTGAAAAACAATGATTGCTATTCTCTGATTTCACTTCTTTACTTCTCACTCATCTGACAACTCACTGACCTGGTTGATACCTAAACCATCCTACTGAAAATGATCTTCTCAGTCCTTTTCTACTTGATCTCTCTGCACGCATCCTATTTACTAAAACTCTTCTTCCCCTGGGTCCTATGGCAGCAGCAGAGATCAGGGTAGATTGCAAAAACAAAAATACTTCTCAAGTAAAATTAAAAAATTCAAAATAGGTCATGGAAGTCACAGTATACATTAGTGGTTCCTTACTGACTTGAGTATAAAGATACATATTGTAGTCCCAGTTCCACCCCTAATAATAGACTGTAACTGGAGTGATATCTTACTATCTCAGTAGACCTACTTTGTAGATAAGAAGCTCATATCTGCCCTTTTTACCTGATGTTGCTGTTGTTGACTATTGACTACATAATAGATTTATGTGCATAATAGAGGCGCAGTGCATGATTTTGTACATGGGTGGAGTCCGGCTGACCCACCCCAATCAGGGTAGGGGGAGCCGATCCCAGGCAGGGCCGGCCAGAAGGGGCCACAGTCGGTTGGCCCTCTGGCTCCACACCCTGGTTAAACTCCCAGTTGAACTCCTGCTCTAACTCCAGGTGGAGGGGACAATTTGCATATTAGCCTTTTATTATATAGGATTCTATGAAAAAATTTAAAATGCTTTTTAACTGTAAGGTATTCCTCTAATTACAAGAAACAGAGAAAGAAAACTATTATTTTTTTGAGCAAAATATTTTACACACTTCAAAAATCTCATTCCTAAATTTAGTTTTCTTTGGGTGACATTTTAAAATGACACAACAGAAAAACTCATCAGAGCAGCTGACTAAACATAAATAGTTAAGAAGGGAATTTATATAAAATATACAAATGAGAAAACAAAATATAAATGGTTTAACAAATACCTAATGTAGGTACAAACCTAATGTGAAAGTTAATTCCAAAATAAAACCTATACCTGAATGATGAAATGAATTTAGTTGCCCATGTGAAGCATGTTAAAAACAAGTAATCAGTAATTCAATATAATAATTAAACTGGACTTGTACATATACTCTTATTTTTCAAGAGCACTCAAAGAAGTGCTGAGTAGAAATTATTTAATAAAAAAGATAGAAAAATACAAATTTAATGAATTATCTTTGAAACAACTTTAATTCAGAGTTAAGTTTTAAATTCCAAGGACTGATTTTCAAGTAACTTCGCACAAAATTATGAACTCTTTGATGTCTTCTTTCAATTCATTTTTCCTTTATAAAAAAACCCCAAATCATTTTGCATAAGAGCTAATGATACATAATAATACAACCAGTTGTAAAAAATAAAATAAAGGGAATCTACCTTTTTGGATAGTTTTTTAAAATGTCTATGGTTTCTCATTTTTATATGTTATTCACCCAATATAACTATAAAAAGAATTTAACTGCTTTAATTTTTTTCACTTTGCATCAAAAAAAAATCACAGTAAACATAATCAGCTACATGGTCTCAAAACCTCACCCTTATTTTTTTCAAGGAAAAGGGTTTATTTTATTTTTTTTGAATCTTCATGTAATTAGAATCTAATAAAACTAAACATTATATCTATTTTTTTAAAAAATTTTTTATTAATTTCAGAGAGAATGGAAGAGGGAGAGAGAGATAGAAACATCCATGATGAGAGAGAATCATTAATTGGCTGCCTCCTGCATGCTCTCCACTGGGGATCGAGCCCGCAACCTGGGCATGTGCCCTTGTCCGGAATCGAACCTGGAACCCTTTGGTCCGTAGGTTGACGCTCTACCCACAGAGCCAAACCGTTTAAGGCAATTTTATTTTTTAATTGTTTTATTGCTTAAAGTATTACAAAGAATATTACATATGTCTCTTTTTTTTCCTGCCCTTAACAATCCCCAGCCTCCTCTACCCCCCCAGTGTCTTATGTCCATTGGTTATGCTTACATGCATGCATACAAGCCTTTTGGTTGATCTCTTACCCCATCCATCCCGCCCCTCAATCCTCCCCGGCTTTCCTGCTGTAGTTTGACAGTCTGTTCTAGGCAGCTCTGCCTCTGTATCTATTTTTGTTCATAAGTTTATAATGGTCTTTATTATCCATGAGTGAGTGAGATCATGTGGTGTTTTTCCTTCATTGACTGGTTTATTTCACTTAGCATAATGCTCTCCAGTTCCATCCATGTAGTTGCAAATGGTGAGTTCCTTCTTTTTTACAGCAGCATAGTATTCCATTGTGTAGATGTACCACGGTTTTCTAATCCATTCATCTAATGATGGGCACTTAGTCTGTTTCCAGATTTTAGCTATGGTGAATTGTGCTGCTATGAACATAAGGGTGCATATACCCTTTCTGATTGGTGTTTCTAGATTCTTAGAATATAATCCTAGAAGTGAGATCACAGGGTCAAATGGGAGTTCCATTTTTAGTTTTTTGAGGAAACTCCATACTGTCTTCCATAGTGGCTGCACCAGTCTGCCTTCCCACCAGCAGTGCACGAGTGTTCCTTTTTCTCCACATCCTCTCCAGCACTTGTCGTTTGTGGATTTGTTGATGATAGCCATTCTGACAGGTGTGAGATGGTACCTCATTGTTGTTCTGATTTGCATCTCTCGAATGATTAGTGACTTGGAGCAAGTTTTCATGTTTCTTGGCTTTCTGAATGTCCTATATTGAAAGGTGTCTATTTAGGTCCTTTGCTCATTTTTGGATTAGATTGTTTATCTTCCTTTTGTTAAGTTGTATGAGTTCCCTATAAATGTTGGAGATTAAACCGTTATCAGTGATAACATTGGCAAATATGTTTTCCAACTCCGTGGGCTTTCTTGTTGTTTTGTTGATGGTTTCTTTTGCTGGGCAGAAGCTTTTTATTTTGATGTAGTCCCATTTGTTTATTTTCTCTTTAGTTTGTATGGGTGAAGAAACTGCTTTGGCATATGTCTGAGATTTTGTTGCCTTTGGATTCTTCTAGTATTTTTATGGTTTCCTATCATATATTTAAGTCCTTTATCCATTTTGAATTTATTTTTATGAATGGTGTAACTTGGTGGTCTAGTTTCATTTTCTTACATGTATCTGTCCAATTTTTCCAACACCATTTATTGAAGAGACTATCTTGACTCCATTATATGTTCTTGCCTCCTTTGTCAAATATTAATTGAGCATATTGGTTTGGACCGATTTCTGGGCTATTCTATTCCATTGATCTATAGGTCTGTTCTTGTGCCAGTACCAGGCAGTTTTGAGAACAGTGGCTTTGTAATATAGCTTGATATCTGGTATTGAGATCCCACCTACTTTGTTCATTCTCAGGATCGCTGGAGCTATTCGGGGTCTTTTTTTATTCCAGATGAATTTTTGGAGAGTTCGTTCTAGGTGTGTGAAATGTGCTGTTGGTATTTTAATGGGAAGTGCATTGAATTTATAGATTGCTTTGGGTAGTATGGACATTTTAATGATGTTGTTTCTACCAATCCAAAAACAGGGTATGTTCTTCCATCTGTTTATGTCTTCATCTATCATTTTTTCAATGTCTTCTAGTTTTCTGAGTAGCGCTGTTTTACCTCTTTAGTTAAGTTTATTCCTAGGTAGCTTAATTTTTTTGGTGCAATGGTAAATGGGATTGTTTTTTAGTCTCTCTTTCTGTAAGTTCACCATTGGTGTGTAGAAATGCCATAGATTTCTTGATGTTAATTTTGTATCCTGCTACATTGCTGAACTCATTGATTAATAGTTTTTTGATGGAGTCTTTAGGGTTTTCTATGTCTAATATGTCATCTGCAAATAATTACAGCTTTACATCTTCTTTTCCAATTTGGATGCCTTTCATTTCTTCTTCTTGTCTAATTGCAATGGCTAATACTTCCAGAACTGTGTCGAATAGGAGTGGTGAGAGTGGGCATCCCTGTCTTGTTCCTGTTCTTAAGGGAAATGGTTTTAGTTTTTGTCCATTGAGTATGATGTTGGCTGTGGGTTTGTCATATATGGCTTTTATTATGTTGAGGTCTGATCCTTCTATTCCCACCTTGCTGAGAGTTGTTATCAAAAATGGGTGTTGGATTTTGTCAAATGCTTTTTCTGCATCAATTGATATGACTATGTGGTTTTTTTCTTTCAATTTGTTTATGTGATGTATCACGTTTATTGATTTGCAGATATTGTACCATCCTTGCATCCCTGGGATAAATCCTACTTGGTCATGGTGTATGATCTTTCTTATGTACTGCTGAATCCGATTTGCTAAGATTTTGTTGAGGATTTTGGCATCTATGTTCATGAGGGATATTGGCCTGTAATTCTCTTTCATTGTGTTGTCTTTCTCTGGTTATAGTATTAAGGTGATGCTGGCTTCATAGAATGAGCTTGGAAGTGTTCCTTCCTCTTGGATTTTTTGTAGTAGTCTGAGGAGGATAGGTTTTAGTTCTTCCTTGAATGTTTGGTAAAACTCCCCTGTGAAGCTGTCTGGTCCTGGGCTTTTGTTTGCTGGAAGCTTTTTGATGACTGCTTCAATTTCTTCCATAGTTATTGGCCTGGTGAGATTTTTAGATTCTTCCTGATTGAGTTTTGTAATGTTGTATTTTTCTAGGAATATGTCCATTTCCTCCAGGCTGTCTAATTTGTTGGAGTAGAGCTGTCCATAGTATTAACAATCATTTGTATTTCTGTGCGGTCTGTTGTTATTTCGCCTCTATCATTTCTGATTTTGTTTATTTGGGTCATCTCTCTTTGCTTCTTGGTGAGCCTGGCTAGATATGTGTCAATATTTTTTATCCTTTCAAAGAACCAGCTCTTGCTTTCATTGATTTTATATATTGTTTTTTTGGTCTCTATGTCATTTATTTCTGCTCTAATCTTTATTATCTCCTTCCTTCTGCTCACTCTGGGCTTTTCTTGTTGCTCTCTTTCTAATTCTTGGAGATGTAGAGTTAGATGATTTGCTATGATTTTTTTCTTGTTTTTTGAGATAGGCCTGTAGAGCTATAAACTTCCCTCTCAGGACTGCTTTCATTGTGTCCCATAGGTTTTGGATTGTTGTGTTTTCATTGTCATTAGTTGCCAGGATGTTTTTAATTTCTTCTTTGATCTCATTGGTAACCCAATCAATATTTAATAACATGCTATTCAGCTTCCAAGTGTTTGAGTATTTTGGGTTGTTTTTATTGTAGTTTATTTCTAATATTATGCCACAGCAAACGTAGCAGGGAGAAAGAGGATGGAATACTAAAGAACATTTTAAGGCAGGATCATCAGAATGTAAAATTACTTTGAAGAGGAGAAGTGATAGAAAAGAACAAGTCAAAATGGCCATCAGGGTCTGCCTTGGACAAATGAATGACAAGCCAAGTGCTAGAATAAGAAGAGACATAGATGAGACCTAAAGCCTGAGGATTAGCATGAAGTTTTAAAGCTACTAACCAGAATGGGACAGGAAAAGACAGATAATAACTTGTTTAGCAAAAACAAGAGCCAGCTGAGCCAGCTGACCTTAAAATTCTCAAGTCATTAATGGTAAAAATCCTTGGAGTCATTCGATTTTATCCAACAGCACTGACTGATGTGATCATATAAAAAGGTGTCTCTCCAGGACTGGGGAAGAGCATAGAAGATGTGATACAAGAGCAAGGATACAATGAGGAGGTGAACAAAGCCTATTCAATGTATGTAAAGCCTTTTCAATAAAAAGATCAAGATTTAACTGGCAATCTCTCTCACTTCAACCTAAGAAATATTTGTTAATATTAAGAAAAGACAGAAAATAGAATAAAAGGTGCCCTTAACACCTTTTATTTATACTTTTATAGTCTGTGGCTATAAAGGGTTCCATCCAAACAGAGGAAGATCATATCCACACCAAGTTACTGAAAGATTACTCCTGATTGTCTAACTTCAATTGATATAAGGTACACAGTAATTAATGAGAGAAAACAACATAAAACTCTCTTAGTACCAGCATATACTATTGTTTCAAGCTAACAAACTTTCTTTTTTAAATGGCTACAATTGAAAGCCTATGAATAAAATCAGAGAAAAAAATATTTTTTTCTCATTATTGTTTCTTTATTGACATTACTGCTCAAACTTGACTGCACCTATAAAAAGGAAAGAGTGTAAATAAAAAGATAAGCAAATGTAGCATCCTATCTAATAGAGAATATGTAAATTGACCTTCACACTGTCACAAAGATGGTGGCGCCCACAGCAAAGGCAGGGTTTCCATAACACAAGATGGCTGCACCCACAGCAGAGGCCGAGTCACCTTAATGAGCCTTAACAAGCAATCAGCAGGGACATGAGGCTACGTAGCCCTGGGCTGGGTCAGAGGGCCTCAGGCCATGCCCCCTGCCTGATTGGGCTTGATGGGGGACATCAAGGTGTGCCTCCCCCCCCACCCCGTGCCAGGCCAGGGGACCTCAGGCCACACCCCTCACCCCGCCACCATGCCAGGAGACCTGAGGTTGCACCCCCCGCCCAGTGGGGCTTGACGGGGTACCTGAGGCTGCGCTCCCTATCCTGTGGGCTTAACAGGGGACCTAAGGATGCACTCCGCACCCAGCAGGGCTTGACAGGGTATGGCCAGCTGGGTCTGGATCTCACCCAATAGGGGTGGGGCCGGCTGGTTCTGGGTCTCACACACATTTGAGGCACTGAGGGTGGGCGGGCACTTGACTCTGGGTCCCATGGCACGCCCCAGGCTCTGACAGGAGGAAGATTTTCATATGTATTTTACTAATTTTCTTTCATTTCTGACACTTCTATTATAGAGAAAGGGCAAATAGCAATATTAAAATATTTCCAGTAATTAATCCCCTTTTAATATGCACAAATTTCGTGCACTGGGCCACTAGTGTTAGTATAAAAATTCTTAATAATCACCACCTCTAATACTTAATAATTACCTCTGATATTCAAAAAAGCATCTATTATGCTCTAGGGATAGTGTAAAATCAGTAAGTTTAAGACGATTGATACAATATATTTCTGTAACTCAAAAACATTCAAAATAACACTATATACTGGGATATATACGTACAGAGTAAAAGTCAAAGATTTGCATAGGGAAGATAAATACCAACTACAGGAGAGTGGGAATCTCCAGGGGGAAGGAGACATATCTTCATCCGTTTCTGAATGTCTGAAATATTTAATATTTTAAAGAGAACTGAAAGTAGTACATGGCAGAATAACAAAAATTGGGATGTCTTAGAACTGTTAAAAGTGGCTGATTCAAAAAAAGCTTTAATTTTATTAAACTTTTCAACTGGAGCAGAAATATGTATCAAAGTCAAGAATGACTTTGAAAGGCAAAAAATAAAAGTATTAAAGAAGTGTTAAGTAATAAGATCTAGAAGGAAACAAGAAAATGCTAAAATGGGAATTACCAGTGAAAGTGAGACTTCAGAGGCAATGGGTGAAAGGTACCTTTCTACTTATAACTATATATTATTATTTGCCGTTTTAAATTGACTTTAAAATTTCCTGTAATTAAACAATTTTATAAGGTTGACTAAATTCCTACTTTAGCAGCAGGCTATTTTCCAGTCCTCATCTTCAGGAGACTACGTCACTTCATTGTACCTAGTCCCACTACTCCTAAGGCAAAGTTTCTTTTCTAAAACAAATTTCTGCCTATTACATCACATCCAACACTATGTGCATTCTTTGCATGTGCTTATGTTAGGTATTAGGCCCTGTTTAATTATTTGAATTTCATTCTTCACTTACAACTCAAGTTCCATTGTCCACAAATTCACATAAAACTCTTTTTTTTGTTATAACAGCTAATATTTACCAAATGCCTATTGTTCTAATAACTTTATTATTGTATTATCTCATTTTAACTTCCCTCCCTCAAAAATACCTTTGATACAATATATGCCATTGAAAAGGGGGGGGGGGGCGGGGATTGAAGCTTAGGAAGGTTTGGTAACTTGGTCAAAATTACAGAGACACTCATGGCAGGGCTAGTACTCAAACCCAGAACTGTACTGTTAACAAAATGACTTCCTTTCCACTATACCATGAGGCATCTCTAGTGTAGAAGACAAACGTTTTTCTATATACAATATTATTTAACTCTTTTGTGTGTGAATGTTTTTATTTTCTATTTTCCATCACCATTTACTCCATCCATGCATTTTCCACCTTCTCCATCCCTGCCCCCTCCATCACCACACTGCTGTCTATGCCCATGAGTTCTCTCTCTTCTTTCTTTTTTGCCCAATCCTCCACCCACCCCCACACCTCCACTCCAATGGTAAATGCCTGGTGTTTGTTTGGATAATTTCAATCATTATGATCAACGACTCACATTTCTATGTCAAGGCAATTCCTAAAAATAGTATTTGATCCACGGAAAAAAAAATGTCATGGGACCCAAGCCAGAATTATGATGCCTGACACAAAGAAATTGATGCTCTGGAAGTTTAAATGACGTTTCCAGGGAACCACACTGACCAGTCAATACAGCTGGGACAGATAACCAGATATTCAGATTCCTACCCCAGGCCTCATGTTACACACACTCTCATACACACACATACACACACGCGCGCCCACACACACTCTCATATACATACACACACAGGCACACACACACCAGGCACAGGAGAAGACCATCACTGAGATGTACCTAACTAGAATCAACTCTTGGGAAACATATTAATAGATTAAGAAAATGCTGAAAAAAGTAAAAACAAAAAACTCAAAAAACAGTATTAGTTGGGTAGGACTGGTCAGAATAAGCGTCTTGAGGTGGAAGAACTAATGGAAGGTAACAGGGTGGCATTCAAACTAGAGGAAGAAAAGGCAGAGAGAACTCAGAGTCAGAAAGATTTGCAGGACACTCGATCCACTAACATTCGCTGTGACCCCCTGAGAAAAGCAACTCACACCTTTTAAAATCAGAAACAGCTGTGAACTTAGACAATGGTGTTGGGCTGAAACTACCCCGTATTTCTCACCAGAACTGAGGAGCTCCTGGACCAAGGAAATATCGCCTGTGGTCAACGCTTTCTTAAACGTTTCATTCTTGTCTTCAGTGGGTAATGGTCCTTTTAATTTCTAAAAAAGCAGACAGTTTTAAAAAAACAATTATACACGTTTTCATTTCCACTGCAACCGGAAAATCGTTTTGGAAGAGGGAGGAGGGGGGCAAGGGACGGTGGTGGTGGGCGACACCCGAAGTTTGCAAAGAATTCGTGTCTCAAATGACCTCGAAAGGGGCCCGGGTAATGGCGGGTCTGAGCCCACGGGACGGGCTACCTTGTGGACAACCTAGCGAGGCGCCGGCGATGGAAAGCACAGTAAGGAAACCAGACCAACACGCTGCGGGTTTCTCTCCAACCCCAGCGCCTGTACTCCCACTGGAGAAACGAAGGAGGAAGGGCAAACAGGGGAGGAAGGAAGAGGGTCCCAGGAGGCCGGGTCTTCCAGGGCCGGGGAGGCAGACCTCGGCGCGGAGAAGAAACAGCCTCCCCTGCTACCTGAGAGGCCCGGTCGAGATACCCAATCTCCCAGCCGTCATCCTCGCTCTCGCTACTCTCGCCTCCACCAGCCACCGCCAGGCCACGGAACACGCTGGCCGCCTTGGCCGCCGCCAGGGCCGCCGGCCCCTCCCTTCCACAGGGATCCACCTGCGACCTTCCTTCTGCGCCTGCTCCCGCGTGCGCCTGCGCGCGCCTGCGCAGTGCTGGTTTACCCGGGAAGGCGGGACCTGCGTGCTCCAGCTGGGGCCTGGGGCTCCTGGGCGCAGGTGCGCAGGCGCGTGACCTCGCGTGGCCGCCCTCATCCCTCTGGGCGGCCCGTGGCTGTGAGACCTGGAAACCTGCATGTCTCCCGGCCCAGGTGAGGCTGGCAGCGCACTCCTTTGAAGAAGTCCTTGGGCTTTCCGGGTTGCCCCACTTGTCGGAGCGGAACTGGGATTTGTACGCCAAGGTATGCCTATGCTTTGTCCCCTTCAGCCGCCCCCGTCTCCCACCCGCCTCCAAACCCACCGCCAGACCTGCTATCCTTGGAGAGGGGAGCATATTATCCCTAAGGAGCACCACCCATGCAGGCAACAAGCCGCGAGACACATGGGCGCTGGCGAATGAGCCAGGAGAATTCCTCCCTTTAAATGTCATGGGGTTTGCCCTAACCGGTTGGCTCAGTGGATAGAGCGTCGGCCTGGGGACTGAAGGGTCCCGGGTTCAGTTCCGGTCAGGGGCATGTACCTTGGTTGCAGGCACATCTCCAGTGTGGGATGTGCAAGAGGCAGCTGATCGATGTTTCTAACTCTCTATCCCTCTCCCTTTCTCTCTGTAAAACATCAATAAAATATATTTTTAAAAAATTTGTTACTTATAAAACCCCCAGTGTGTTTATTCTCTTATAGCAGCCCAAGCAGAGTATGGTAATAGATAAGATTATTCTAAAACATATGTGGAAAGGCAAAGAACCTAGATAGCTAAAACAATTTTGAGAAAGAAGAATCAATTAGGAGAAATTCCTCTACTTGATCTAAAGACGTACTGTGTAGCTGGAGTAATCAGACTGGATTGTATTAGAGAAGGGATAGATATATAGATTAATGGAACAGAACAGAGAGCCTAGAAGTAAGACCAAATGATTTTGACAAAGATGAAAGAGCAGTTCATTGAAGGAAGGATAATCTTCAACAAATGCTAGACCAACTCAATATTCTTAGATTAAAAAAATAATCTATCTAACCTTCCATTCTTCTCAAAAATTAACTCAAAATGTATCATAGATGTACACAATGTTCCCAGCAGCATTATTTCTATTAGCCAAAAAGTAGAAACAATCCAAAAGTCCATCAGCTGATGAATGGATTAACAAAAGGTGGTATATCCATACCATTTATATTAGTTTCCTAGGACTACCATAAGAAATTACTACAAGCCAGGTGGCTTTTTTTTTAATGAACAAAAACCCACAAATTTTTATTTGGAAATAATTTCAGAATTACAGAAAAGTTATAAAAATTGTTCAAGCCCAGCTGGCATGGATCAGGGTTGAGTGTTGTTATGAACCAGGAGATCACAATTCAATTCCCAGTCAGGGCACATAACCTGGGTTGCAGGCTGGATCTCCAGTAGAGGGCATGCAGGAAGCAACTGATCAATGCTTCTCTCTCAGCATTGATGTTTCTCTCTCTCTCTCCCTCCCCCTTCCTCTCTGTAATCAATAAAAATATATTTAAGAAATAATAATAAATTGTTCAAAAATTTTTCTGTATTCTTTTATCTAGATTTTCCAAATGTTAACATATTACATGCAATTTGTCATTTTTCCTATATGCATGTATATTTATATATTTTCCCCCACACCATTTTTGAGTAAGTTGCAGACATGCTGTCCCTTTGTCCCTCAATATGTATTTCCTAGAAACAAGGAAATTCCTATAACCACAGTCTAATCATCGAAGTCAGGAAATTCACATTTATACACACTATAGTCAAATAACTGACCTTATTCAGATTTTACCAATTGTCTCTGTGTCAAAAGAAAAACATTTTTGCCCTGGTCCCAGATCCAGTTCAGGATCACGCATTGCATTTAGTTTTCAGGTGTCATTTCCTTTCATGACCTTGACATTTGTGCAAAGTACAAGCCAGTTATTCGGTACAGTGTCCCTCAGTTGGGTTTGTCTGAGATTTCCTCCCGATTAGACTTAGGCTCTGCAATGTGGGCAGGACACGCAGGAGTGATGTCATGACCGTGGTTCATCACGTCGGGGGCACGGGACACCTGTGTGTCCTGTTTCTGGGTGGTTATTTAACTGTCATCACTTGGTTGAGGAAGTTTCTGCCAAGTTTCTCCGCTCTAAAGTGATGATGTCTTATAATTAATCTCTCCTTGCCTTTTTAAGGTTGCCAGTTCAAGACTGCCTCTGGCATGAAGGACATGGAGCGGCATTTAAAAATCCACACAGGTAAGTTACATTTCTTTGGCACCGATGCCCTGAACACGTCACGTCCTCTGTGCTAAGAGCTGGGGATCCAGACAAGTCAGACACAGGACATGACATAGAACCTCAGTGCATTACACACACAAATAAATCAAAGCAAAATGCTGTTCCTACACGTGATTTTGGCAGAAAATGTCTAAAGCAATAGACCCAGGACTGAAACAGACCTGAGCGAACTTAACTAGTGGCAATGTGAACTGCTACAGCCATTGGGAAAATGAATTTGCCAGAATGAATTAAAATTTAAATGCACCTACTTTTGTCGCTTTTGAGAACATGATCGTATAAATATGTCTCTGTGTGGATGTTTGTGTGTGAGAGAGAGATGATTGGTGAAGAGAGGAATAAGGGGGAAGAATAGTAACATTTCTTTGTTGTATCTTAACACTGTATCATTGGATGCAGTGAGTGTGTTATTTATGCAATTTCAAAGGGGGATTTCATGAATAAATACTTTTTATAAAAGGAGAGAAAATAATCAGTGTGTGGAAAAAGAAAAATGTAACGATTTCTAGTGATTTTAAATTTCTTTAACATGTTACTTTTATGTCTCCCCAATTTTCTGCAAGGAAAAGGAATTGCATTTTTACACTGTTTTTTAACAAAGTATGAGATACCCCTAATTCCATGGTACAGACATGTATAAATTTAAAAATAAGTGTATAAGGTAGAGACCCACTGAGATCTGTCTTAGGTGTCACTAATTGCCTGAAGAACACATTTTAGCCTCAGCATTTGGAAGATCAGTTGTTTCTGATACTCCTTGGCCTGGCCAATGATTGCCTTATTGCACTGGTGGCCACCATCGGATCCTATCAACCTCACAGTGACCTGTCACCTGAATTTATTCTAGTTACCAGCATGTTTAGTTATTAAGTTCCAAGTATTGGTAAGCATTCTCAATGTAACAAGCAGTGAATTTCTCCAGGCAGCTTTCATCAGCCAAGTGTCACATATTCATCATTGCATGAGTGCAGTGCTGTAATTATTATTATTTTAAAATATATTTTATTGATTTTTTACAGAGAGGAAGGGAGAGGGATAGAGAGTTAGAAACATTGATGAGAGAGAAACATCTATCAGCTGCCTCCCGCACACCGCCCACTGGGGATGTGCCCACCACCAAGGTACATGCCCTTGACTGGAATCGAACCCAGGACCCTTCAGTCTGCAGACCGACGCTCTATCCATTGAGCCAAACCAGTTAGGGCAGTGCTGTAATTATTAATGAGGCTTGGGGAAGCATTATAAAAATATAAGTAAGGCCCTGGCTGGTGTGGCTCAGTTGGTTAAGCATCATCCCATGCACTGAAAGATAGCTAGCTGATTTGATTCCCAGTTAGAGCACATGCCTGGGTTGCAGGCTCGACCGGTGGCTTTTTACCATAGAAATGTATTCTCTCACCATTCTGCAGTCTGAAATCACAATGTACTAGTAAACAGCACCATGTACCCTCTGAAAATTCTACAGGAGGATACTTTCTTGCCTTTTGGTGGTTGCTGACAACCCTTGGCATTACTTACCTCATATATACATCATTTTAATCTCTGCCTCTCTTTTTAGGGCTCTGTTAAAGATGATTTTGGAGACATAAAAATAGTAAATAGGTATTTTTTCAATAATTAAAATTCATGTGCTCCAGGTAGTTGTTAGGTTAGGTGGCTCAGGAGGTGGCATAGGAAATAAAGGGAGTTGATCAGAAAAGGAAGGAAGGAGAGATTTTATTCTGCGTCCCTGGGTGACCCACGAACCCCAAAGACGGGGCACGTGGATCCACACCAACAGGGAGGGGGCGCTTTTTTTTATACAGCTGTTCAGTGAGGGTGGGGGAGCATGAGCTGTGGGAGTTGCCGCCGCAGGGGTTGACACGGTTTTCAGTTATTGTCATCTGTCTGGTAGCTGATCTGTTAGGAATTCCAGGGCGGGGACAGTATCTGCGTCACCATTTACCTGGTGCACTGGCCTGTTATGGATTCTAGGAAGGGCTCAGTATTTACGTTACCATCTGCCTGGTGGAGGCATGCATCAGCTCCTGGACCCCCTTTCGACCTAACACCCTGGCCTTTCGGTGATAGGGGGCGCAGGTTTGTTCTGACTCCTTCCAACTGACCAGGGACGAAGGGGGGGTGTTAAAGGCAGGGTCAGGCAGAGGCAGGTAGGAGGGTAGCCGAGCGTAGGGATGGAGCAGAAGCTGATTTACAGTCACCATGACATCTCTGCAATTCGGGAGTGGATGAACTTAAGGAGGCAGGGGGCTAGGAGGAAAAAGACACAGATGAGAATTAGGGGTCCTATCATGGGTAGGACCCAGGTAGCTAAGGGGCTTTGGAACCAGCTGAAAAGAGAGTTGTTCTGGAGTGTCTTGCACGTAGTTCTTCTCTCAGCTTAGTTAGGGTTTGCACTTTTTGTTCCACTACTCCAGACTCGTTGATGTAGTAGCAACATTCTTCCTGGAGGAATATGCAGGTCCCTCCTTTTTCTGTTGTCAAGAGATGTAAGGTACGCCAGTTCTGTAAGACTACCTGGGCTATTGATGTTACTTGTCGCTGTAGGGAGGCTAAAGAGGTGGTTGTAGACTCCAGGGCTAACTGGAGCATGTCATTGAAGTCCTGAGCAGTGACCAGACTGTTCCCGTGCCCCCCACCCCCCTCCGGGAGGTCTACCGAGGCAGCGATACTCACCCGCAACATGACAGGGAGGAAGGCGGCCCAGCAGGCCTGGGAGCGGGATGAAGGGAGCAACCAGGTGAGCTCCGACTCTCCATACAAGATTAGTTGGGGAACTACTGTGACCATGAAGCAAGGCCAGGGATCAGAGGAGATTATGCAGTTGCTTAAGTTGCCATTGCACCAGAAGAAGGTACCTGGGCTGGCCTTGGTGAGACTGGCTGCGGTATAGTTTTGGGTACAGTTCCAAGTTTCCCGTCCCCCAGTTACCGGATTACTGGTTTGGTAGCATATCCATAGGGGAAGCGTGGGTTCTGAAGTTTTGGGTTCCCAAAGGGGAATGCCAGCCAAGGGAGGCTGACATTCACCTTGCCCCTGGGCTCCTGGAGGAGTTATGAGTGGGATGGCAGCCAGCAAAGGCCTTTGGAGAGAGTCACATAGAAAGCAGCCTGAGACATTGGGAAGGGTGCGGGTCTCATTGAGGAATAGTAGAGTATGTTGAATAAGTCGGAGCCAAGAAGATAGGACTTCTACCCGGGGGGAGTCAGGCAGCTTCCCTTTAAGTGACTGTTCGGCCTGTAGGATGCTGTTGGAGACCTGCATTTGGGCCTCCTGGGCCAAGACATATTCCCGGGAGGTATAGATGGTCCCTGAAGGGGTAGAGCTCCAATCATTCCAGTGTACCGTTCCCATAACACCCGTAACCCATCTCCGGTCACAGAGATCCCAGACCCTGATGTTGAAGGTCCCATCCTTCCAGAAAAAGGGCCAAGTCCAGACCTCATCATAGGCATCATGAGTGACCAAGCCTCTCCAGCGGCAACCCCCATAGGTGTCGACATCTTGATTACACCTCTCTGGGTCCCGCTGGTTGTAAGCAAAACAGAAATAGGGTCGCACCCAGTTGGACACTGACTGGAGGTTGACAGCCATCAGGATCTCCATCTGGCATCTGACCAGAGGGCAGTCCTGAGATCCTACCTGCCGGGTGACTTGTTTGTCATCCTGGTAGTAGGTTTCACGGACCTTGAACCTCCATACAGAAGCGGGTGGGGGTGGGTGTAGGCTGCTCAGGGCCGGGAGGAGAAGGAGGAGGGGGAGGGCGAATAAGGTGGACCCTGGTGGGGCCCAGCACCTCACATTTATAGAAGTCATGCTGCTCCGGGGTCCTCTTGACCCTAGAGATGTGGTGCCACGACGGATCGCCAAGCAATTTGGCCACGGTGAGGGTAGTAAGGATCATACTGTGAGGTCCTGTCCACTGAGGCTCCAAGGCTTTTGGATTTAGATTCTTAAGGAGGACCAAGTCACCAGGGTGAAGCGCTGGTCCTAGAGAACCTTGGTCGGTTGGTTCTGGCTTGGGCAGAAACCTGTCTATGTGTTCTTGGAGCAGCTGCCTGAGTAGGGACAAATATGGAAGATAAGGACCCAAGGGAGGAGGATCAATAGGGAGACAGTGGTTAAGCAAGAAGGGTCTCCCATATAGAATCTCAAAAGGACTTAAGAAGGTAGGGCTCCATGGTGTAGCCCGGATCTGGTCAGAGCCATGGGCAGGATGTCTGGCCAGGAGCTGCAAATTTCTAGAGAGAGTTTAGTTAGATGGTCTTTAAGGAGTCCATTAATTCTCTCGATCTTACCTGATGATTGTGGTCGGTAGGGTATGTATAGTTTCCAGAAGATGCCAAGAGAGGTGGAACCCTGCTGGATGACCCTTGATATAAAAGCTGGGCCGTTGTCTGATTGGATGGAGGTGGGGAGGCCAAACCTTGGGATTATGTGTGTTATTAGGGTCTCAGCCACCACTTTAGCAATTTCCTTGCCGGTGGGAAAGGCCTCCACCCACTCTGTCAGGGTGTCTACCATGGTAAGCAGATACCTGGTCTTTTTTGGGGAGGCATATGGGTGACGTCTACCTGCCAGTCCTGCCCTGGAAGGTGTTCCCTCATTTGATGGGTGGGAAAGTTGTGGCATAACCCTCCCTGGGGTGAGACAGCCGCACACGTGGGGCAGGAGGAGCAGGTACTTGTGATCACCTCCCGCAGTGTGGGCGAGGTGAAGAGGGGTTCGAGGAACCTCCAAAGTGCCAGTGGTCCAATATTCAAAGACCGGTGGATCTGTTGGGCAATGGTCCTTGTCTGGACCCGAGGAAGGGCGATTTGATGTTTATAAAGATCCATCCCTCAGGACCAAGAGAGCCTCCCACTGCAGGAATTTGTTTTTTTCTTCTTCTGTGTATTGAGGAGTAACGGAGAGAAGGGAAAGGAACAGGGATGGGGCTGGGGACCCTTCACCCTGAGTTAAGCCTCTGGTTACTGCGTCTGCTTGGGCATTTCCCTGCGTAACCAGCGCAGAGTCTGTCTGATGGCCTCAGCTGCGCATGATGGCTACCTGGGAGGGAAGCTGTAAGGTATCCAGTAAGCGTGTTATGAGTCTAGCATTGATAATAGGTGAGCCTTTATTAGAGAGGAAGCCCCTTTCCTTCCAGATAACCGTGTGGCAATGGGCTATCAGAAAGGAATACTTGGAGTCTATATATATGTTTACCCTCTTCCCTTTGGCCAGGTGTGGGAGCGGGTCAGTGAGATGAGCTCGGTCTTTTGAGAGGTGGTACCCTCTGGGAGTTGGGCCGCCTCCAGGATCCACTCGGGTGTCACTACCGCATAGAAGGCTTTCCGACCTCCCTGTTGGTCCAGGCAGGAGCTTCCATCCACAAACAGAGTTAAGTCAGGATTGGAGAGAGGAGAATCTGAGAGTCCTGCCCAAGGCTGAGTGAGAGCCTCGATGACCTTGGGGCAAGAATGCGTTGCCGCAGGTAGGGTGGAGGCAGCAGGAAGGAGAGTGGCTGGCTTTAGAGCTGGGGACTGGGTCAGGGACATGTCAGGATTTTCGAGGAACAGAAGTTGGTGTTCCTGCATGCGACAGGGGAGAGGAGAGATAAGGATCAGTGGGACAGAAGATCCTGTAGTCCAGGGGTCCTCAAACTATGGCCCATGGGCCACATGCAAATATAAATATTGTATTTATTCCCGTTTTGTTATTTTACTTCAAAATAAGATATGTGCAGTGTGCATAGGAATTTGTTCATAGTTTTTTTTAAACTATAGTCCGGCCCTCCAATGGTCTGAGGGACAGTGAACTGGCCCCCGGTTTTAAAAGTTTGAGGACCTTTGCTCTTGATGATATACAAACTTCTCAAATCATTCTGAAGAGTCTATGTCAACCTCCAAAATCTTCTATGGATGTTAAAGCTCAACCTGTAATACATCATGAGGCAGCAAACTCAATTCCAGATTGTTGTGAAGTTCAGCATCAACTCTTGCCTATTGGTGTTAAAGGTGTGGACCTGGGTAATTTGATAATGAAAGGGCAGAGCAGGACTGACTCCATTTTGTACTGCATCCTCCATCTTGTGTAACTATGTCCCCGACATGACCTCTTTCTGAAAAAACCCACAGAATGTGTCAGTTACCCAGCCCACCCTTAAATCAGCCAATGGGAATGCAAGGGGAATAACCTAAAGCCAAAGGTATGCTAACCACATCCTGTCTTTGTGTAACTGGACCCTAGCCCTCACCCAACCAATCGGAATCAGCCAACTCAGAATCACCCCACGACCTGACCCTAAGCCCTATAAACTTGCTGTACTTCTGGGACTGGGGGCTCTTTCGCATCCTGCCATTGCGTCGGTAGAGGCGGAGAGACTGAGCTTGAGCTTGAATAAAGGCTCTTTGCTTTTGCATTGGACTCGGCTCCCTGGTGGTCTTTGGGGATCTTGAAATCTGTGCATAATATTTGGGGGCTCGTCCGGGATCGCCAAGACCCACGAGGAACTCCGACCCAGAGAGCCTGACTGACCGCGGTAGGTGTCTGTGTGTTTGTGTGTTTCTGTCACTCTAGTTTGAGCTCATCTCTAGTATTCTGGTTGTGCCCGACATGGTCTACGTGGACGCACTGGAGGACCACGGGCAGGAGGACTCGGAAGATGTTCTGATCCTCTTTTCTGGAGGGACATGGATTCCCCTCACAAATCTGAGGTGAGGCGGATTGCTCCCGCAGTTCGGCGTGAGGCCATCCTCTAGCTTTTGGTTTTGCTTCCACGGAGTTGGAAGACTGTTCTTTGGGGCCCTTTGTTTGTGTTTGTGTTTCTCTGTTTTATTCCATGTACTTACTGGACGGACATTATGGGACAGACTCAGACTACTCCTTTAAGTATTATGATTGATCATTTCAAAGAGATTAGGGGGAGAGCCAACGAGCTCAGTGTGGAGGTCTGGAAGGTCCAGTGCCAGACTTTTTGTTCCAGCAAGTGGCCCACTTTCAATGTCGGATGGCCGCCAGACAGAACTTTCGACCTCCCTACCATCGGTTGTGTCAGAGACGTCATCTCCTAGCCCAAGAAGGGTCATCCTGATCAATTCCCTTACATTATTACTTGGCAGGACCTTGTGGAGGACCCACCCTCTTGGCTTAAGTCCTTCCTGGCCCCACGCCCTCCAGAGCCAAGACCTATTCTTGCTTTGCAGGGGATGGAGAAGGAGGAGGAGGAGAAGGTCACCCACCCATCAGCACCCCTCTACCCTGTCTTGCAGAGGGGAACTGAAGAAGAACTAATTCTCCTCCCCCATATCAGTCCCCCAGAGTGCCGGAGGGACCCAGCCACCCTCCATCCAGGGAAGCAGACGCTGCTCTGAGCGGAGGGTGGAGGAGTTCCAGTGGGAAGCCCACCCTATACCAGACAAGGGCTCAGAGAGAGCAGTCTGCCTCCATCTCCGACTCCACTATTAAGACCCTACCCCTGCGAGCCACCGGTCACCCGGATGAGGGGGGCAATCAGCCCCATCACTACTGGCCTTTCGCCACTAGTGACCTCTATAATTGGAAAGCTCAGAATCCTAAGTTCTCTGAAAAGCCGGCAGGGGTAATTGATTTACTAGACTCTGTTCTTTTCACCCATCAGCCTTCCTGGGACGACTGCCAGCAGCTTTTGCAGGTCCTATTCACCACCGAGGAGAGGGAGAGGATCCTCAATGAGGCCGGAAAGTTAGTCTTGGGCATGGACGGGAATCCTACCACCAACCAGGCTCAGATACCTCCTTTCCTCTAACTAGGCCTGAATGGGATATCAACATGGCAGAAGGTAAGGAGAGGCTCCGGGTCTACCACCAGACTCTAATGGGAGGGTCTTCGGATGGCTGCTAGGAAGCCGACTAATTTGGCTAAGGTAGGAAATGTACAGCAGGAGAAGGATGAATCTCCAGCGGCCTTCCTAGAGCGGGTCATAGAGGCGTTCTGTACCTATACCCCCATGGACCCAGAGGCTCCCGAGAGCAAGGCGGCTGTTATCATGGCCTTTGTAAACCAATCTGCTGCAGACATTCGGAGAAAACTGCAGAAGATAGACTAGGGGAGAAAAGTCTGCAGGACTTGGTGTACAACAACCGGGAGCCCCCCTGAAGATAAACAGGCTTGCGCCGTGGCGGCTGCCAGCAGTAAGCAAACCCGAGACCTGGCCAGGATTCTGCTGGCTACCACGGCGGACTCTCCTGAGGAACAGGACCGTCTCCTCCGACCACTTGCGACTGACTGGAAAAGAGGTAAGGAGACTGCCAGGGAAGGGAGGTGGAGGCTGCAGAAGTATCAGTGTGCTTACTGCAAGGAGATAGGGCATTGGGCCCGATAATGTCCAAAGAAGGCCAGCAGGAAGTGAAGCAAGACTGATTGAGTGAAAATCTTAGAGCTGGATGAACTGAGCGATTAGGGGAGTCGGGGTTCAGACCCCCTCCCCGAGCCCAGGGTAACTCTTAAAGTGGAGGGGACCCTTATTGACTTCCTTGTCGACACCAGAGCGCAATATTCGGTCCTTTGCACACCTCAGGGGAAGCTAGCAAACAAGAAGTCCTGGGTACAGGGGCAACTGGTATGAGCCAGTATTTATGGACTACCCGAAGAACGGTAGATCTATGAATGGGCCGGGTATCCCACTCCTTTATGGTGATACCAGAATGCCCCTACCCACTATTAGGACAGGACTTACTGACCAAGATTGGAGCTCAGATAATTTTCATTCAAGGGGGGCCTCAGGTCACCGACGGCAAAGGCCACCCCATCCAGGTCCTGACTCTGAGACTGGAGGATGAGTACCGCCTCCACCAGAAAGTGTCCCCAATAGAGAACAACATGGACAGATGGCTACAAGAATTTCCCATAGCTTGGGCAGAGACGGGGCGGGGGGGGTTGGACTAGCCACTCACAGGACCCCAATCCTAGTAGAGCTAAAACCAGGAGAAGGCCCAGTAAGGATGAAGCAGTATCCTATGTCTCAGGAAGCCCAGAAGGGAATCCAGCCTCACATCCATAGGCTGCGAAGCCTAGGGGTACTAGTTCCCTGCCAGTCTGCCTGGAATACTGCCCTCCTGCCAGTCAGGAAGCCTCACATGAATGACTACCGACCAGAACAGGAGCTCCTGGAAGTAAATAAGAGTCATTGATATACACCCAACTGTTCCCAACCCATATACTCTCTTGAGCTCCTTGGCACTCTCTAGAGCAGGGGTGGGCAAACTTTTTGACTCGAGGGCCACAATAGGTTCTTAAACTGGACCAGAGGGCCAGAACAAAAGCATGGATGGAGTGTTTGTGTGAACTAATATAAATTCAAAGTAAACATCATTACATAAAAGGGTGCGGTCTTTTTTTTTTTAGTTTTATTCATTTCAAACGGGCCAGATTCGGCCCGCGGGCCATAGTTTGCCCACAGCTGCTCTAGAGTCTGGTATACCGTATTAGATTTAACAGATGCATTCTTCAGTCTGCTGCTGGCGCCCCAAAGCCAACCTTTATTTGCCTTCGAATGGCACGACCCGGAGAAGGGCTACAGTGGACAATTAACCTGGACACGGTTGCCTCAGGGGTTCAAGAATTCGCCCACCATCTTTGACGAGGCGCTACATGAGGACCTGGGTGAGTACAGGAGGGAGTACCCCGGCCTCACTCTCCTCCAGAACGTAGATGACATCCTGATTGCTGCCGAAACAGCCGAGGACTCTGAGCGGGGGACCCGGGATCCGCTGGCCACCTTGGGGGCCTTAGGGAAACGGGCATCTGCAAAGAGAGGGTAAGTTACCTGGATACATCCTAGAGTGCGGACAGCGACCGTTATCAGATGCCAGAAAAGAAACTGTCCTGAAAATCCCTACTCCCACCTCCCGAAGGCAAGTAAGGGAATTCCTAGGATTGGCCGGCTACTACTGCCTCTGGATACTGAGTTTTGCTGAGATCACCAGGCCCCAAATGAAGCTACCAAAGAGGGGAGGGCGTTTGAATGGACTGAGAAAGAAGAGGCTGCCTTTAACCAGTTAAAGATAGCCCTCCTAGCTGCTCCATCCCTGGGCCTGCCAGACACTACAAAGCCCTTTCATCTCTTTGTAGACGAACACAGAGGAATAGCGAAGGGGGTTTTAACTCAAGCCTTGGGCCCCTGGACCCGCCCAGTAGCTTACCTGTCTAAGAAGCTAGATCCAGTAGCTGCCGGCTGGCCGCCGTGCCTAAGAATTATTGCGGCAACAGCAATCTTAATCAAGGACGCCGACAAACTGACCCTGGGGCAGGAAATCTGGATCACAACCCCGCATGCCATTGAGGGATTCCTGAAACAGCCTCCTGATAGATGGATGAGCAACGCACGTATGACCCATTATCAGAGCCTTCTGCTCAACCCTCCTAGAGTGCGGTTCCACCCCAGTGTGGCCCTTAACCCCGCCACTTTGCTGCCCGACCCTGACCTAGATGCCCCACTGCATGACTGTGCTGGAATCATAGAGCAAGTACATGGATTCCGGAAGGACTTGACTGACCGGCCTCTCCCAGATGCTGAGGCCACTTGGTTCACGAATGGGAGCAGCTTTATACAGGATGGGCACAGGTACGTGGGTGCAGCGGTGGTCACTGAAATGGACACCGTATGGGCAGAAGCTCTACCCTACGGAACGTCAGCCCAGCGAGTGAGCTTGCTGCCCTCACTAAGGCGCTGACGCTGGGAGCTGGAAAACGGCTCAACATCTACACAGATAGCCGTTATGGGTTTGCCACTACTCATGTTCATGGGGCAATCTATCAGGAGAGGGGGTTACTGACGGCAGAGGGACGGACTATAAAAAATAAGCAGGAGATACTCAACCTGCTTACAGCCTTATGGCTTCCTGCCAAGTTAGCCATAATCCACTGCCAAGGGCACCAGAGACTGATGACCCGGTACCAAGAGGTAACCAAAAGGCTGACCAGGCAGCCAAGGCAGTGGCCTTTACTTCGGTCCCCACCATGGCCCTACAACTACCAGACGCGGGGGACCCAGTTTTACCAGACCAGCCCAGATACTCCCAGGAGGCGTTGCAGCGGATCAGGAAACTTCCCCTAGCCCAGGAGATAAAGGGATGGTGGTATACACCAGACAAGGAGCTCATACTGCCAGACCGGCTCGGAGTCCCAGTGTTAGAACGCATGCTCCAGTCCACCCACCTGGGGTCCCGGCAATTAAAGAACTTAATCCAGCATGCCGCAATCAAGATTCACCAGCAAAACTCCAAAATAAATCTAGTTGTATCCACCTGTAAGACCTGCCAACTTACAAACGCGAGGGCCGGGTCAAATGAAAAAGGAACCAGGCTCAGAGGAACCAAGCCGAGAGCTCAATGGGAGATCGACTTCACCAAAGTCAAGCCAGGGAAGTATGGTTATAAATATCTTAGTGTTTATAGACACCTTTTCTGGATGGGTAGAGGCATACCCAACCAAGCATGAAACAGCTCAGATGATAGCCAAGAAACTGCTAGAAGACATCCTACCCAGGTATGGATTTCCTGCTATGATAGGATCAGACAATGGGCCAGCTTTTATTTCACAGGTAACACAGGCAGTAGCCAAGGCTATAAGGGCAGATTGGAAATTGCATTGTGCCTATAGGCCCCAAAGTTCAGGGCAGGTAGAAAGGATGAATAGAACCCTAAAAGAGACCCTTACTAAATTAACCATGGAGACTGGCGGGGACTGGGTGGCTCTCCTACCATATGCCCTTTACCGAGTGAGGAACTCCCCTTACACCCTGGGCTTTACTCCCTATGAGATCGTGTTTGGCAGGCCACGCCCTATCATTCCTAACCTTAAAGCTGAGCTTCTCGCTGAATTTGAAAATCAGATATCTTTTCTCTTAAGAGGACTGCAGAGGGCGCACGAGGATATTTGGCCGTGCCTCCGTGCCATTTACGAGGCTGGCCGGACCGACGCCTCATCAGTACAGACCGGGAGACTGGGTTTTTGTAAAAAGCCAGCGCCGGGAGACCCTCGAGCCATGTTGGAAGGGTCCCTACGTGGTAGTGCTGACTACACCCACCGCTCTCAAGGTAGACGGCGTCGCGACCTGGATCCATCACACACACGTCCGCCCAGCTGATCCCTCTGCAGTCCGGAAGGACCTCATCACACAATGGAACCTCAATCACAATCAGCACAACCCGGTCAAGGTCAAGCTCAAGCTACGGCGCATTCGACCCGCCTGATGTCGGTAACTCTGTTGACTCTCTTCACTGTCACCTACACTGCCAGGAGTCCCCACGCCCCTTGCAATCTTACCTGGCAGATCATAGACACCAGCTCAGGAACTATACTTAATCAGACTTTCCAGATTCATCCCAAGGACACATGATTCCCGGAGATCCGGGTAGACCTCCATAGCCTCTTTTCTGGTAGACTGCCCATGGAATATGAACCATTCATCTGCAAGCAAAACCATTTTTATGTTTTCCCCTGCCACTTGCAGACCCAAACACGGGGTCGCGCTCGCAAACCATGTGGGGATGCGGCACACTACTTCTGCGCCTCCTGGTCGTGTGTCTCGACTGGACACATCTGGTGGACTCCCCCGAAAACCGGTGATCTAATCACTGTAAAGCGGCCAGTTGCCCAACTTTGCGGCTAATAGAGTCTCTCTAACCCCGTGAGTATTTCCTTCACACAACAGGGAAAGAAAGCAACGGGATGGGAAGCTGGAAAAACCTGGGGAATTAGACTATATGACAAAGTAAGGCTTGCTGCCCAAGACCAGGGAACACGATTCACCCTCCGGGTGCAGGTAGCCCAGCAGGCCCCAGTAGGGGTGGGGCCTAACGGGGTATTAGCACCTCGAACTACCCCCACCCGGGCATCCCCGCCCAAGAGCCCCAGGGCCCCGACCTCACAGCCCTCTGCCTTCCCCGCCCCAATCCGCACCTCAACATCTGACACAGACCCCCCTATGGAGCATGATCATAGGAGCATATCATGTTTTGAACTCTTCCCGACCCGACCTGACCGAGTCCTGTTGACTCTGTCTAGATGTCCGGCCACCATATTACGAAGGTATTGCTATTAGGGGAAATTATACAACGGCCTCCAGTTCCTGCTCCTGCAGTTGGCAGCAGGCCACTGAAAGACTAACCCTCCAGGCAGTAATAGGGCAAGGTACTTGCATAGGCCGAGTGCCCCCTGAACAATCACATCTTTGTAATAACACTCTATCAGTCCCTAGTGGTACAGCTTACCTGCTTCCCCCCGAAAATGCATGGTGGGCCTGTTCCAGCGGCATTGCTCCCTGCTTCCACTCCTAAATCCTCAACTCCTCAAGAGAAGACTTTTGCATACTTGTCCAGCTAATCCCCAAGCTATTATACCATTGGAGGGAGGAAATGCTTAGCAGGTTAGGTTCTGCTAACCCCCAAAGTAGAAGAGAACCTGTTACAGCCCTAACTCTTGCCGCACTCTTAGGGCTGGGACTAGCAGGGGCAGGAACTGGGATATCCTCGCTAGTCGTACAAGACAAGAACTATAGAACCCTAAGAGCAGCCATTGACCTAGACATAGAAAGAATTTACAAATCTATTACCCATCTGCAAGAATCCCTTACTTCCGTATCTGAAGTAGTACTCCAGAACAGAAGAGGATTGGACTTACTGTTCATGCAGCAAGGGGGCCTATGTGCAGCCCTACTGGAGTAGTGTTGCTTTTATGTTGACCATTCGGGAGTTGTTAAAGAATCCATGGCCCTCATAAGAGAGGGACTGCAGAAACGAAAGTTAGAGAAGGAGCAGTCTCAGTCTTGGTATGAATCTTTATTTAACTGGTCCCTGTGGTTAACCACTCTTATTTCCGCCTTCTCCGGACCCCTTGTAATCCTACTAATGCTGTTGACCTTCGGCCCTTGCATTATCAACAGACTAGTCCAATTTGTCAGAGCGCATAGGGGAGGTTCAGTTGATGGTTCTGCGTGCCCAGTACAGACCTCTAGTAGTGGAATGCGAGGTAGAAATGCGGTCCGTCCCATGATTGGGCCTGTAAGTTTCAAGACAAGGGGGGAATGAAAGGGAAGAGCAGGACTGACTCCATTTTGTACTTCGTCCTCGGTCTTGTGTAACTATGTCCCCGACATGACCTCTTTCTGAAAAAAACCCACAGAATATGTCAGTTACCCAGCCCACCCTTAAATCAGCCAATGGGAATGCAAGGGGAATAACATAAATCCAAAGGTATGCTATCAGCATCCTGTCTTTGTATAACTGGACCCTAGCACTCACCCAACCAATTGGAATCAGCCAACTCAGTGGTCAGAGCATCACCCCACCACCCGACCCCAAGCCCTATAATCTTGCTGTATTTCTGGGAATGGGGGCTCTTTTGCATCCTGCCGCTGCGTCGGTAGAGGCGGAGAGACCAAGCTCTAGCTTGAATAAAGGCTCTTTGCTTTTGCATTGGACTCGGCTCCCTGGTGGTCTTTGGGGATCTTGAAACCTGTGCTTAACAATAACTTCAGAGGCCCCTAAGAAGATTGCAACATCTGCTACTAGCAAGGTCTCAGCTCATCATGCAAAGGCTACCAAAGAAGAAAAACCTACATCCCAGCAGGAGTCCCCAACTCCGACTGCTTCGAAGGCTGCTGCCACAGCCCTGTAGCAGACTGCATCTCCTCCAAAGCACCTTGTGGTGATGTTTCCACAGCAAGAGCCTATTCAGGCTGACGGGCCAACCATTCCACCTGTGGACATGGGACTAACCATCTCTCCTGAAAACACTTTGGGGGCTGCTGCTACAGCCCTGAAGCAGACTGCAGCTCCTCCACTAAACCTGGAGTGACATTTACACTTAAAGAGCCTGTTCAGGCTCAGCAGCCACACCTTTCCACCCTAGGGACTGGAAGTCCCCGTCATTCCAGAACCTACTTTAAGGCTGATGCTACAGCCCTGCAGCAGAATGCAGCTCCTCCACTATACCCTGGGGTGATAGTGCCACCTTCAGAGCCTAATCAGGCTCAGCAGCCAACCTTTCCACCATTGGAAGTGGAAGCCCCCGTCATTTCAGAACTTACTTTGGAGGCTGGTGCTACAGCCCTGCAGCAGACTGCAGCTCCTGCAAAGCACCCTGAGGTAGCACTTCCACTGCCAGAGACTGTTCAGGCTCAGCAACCAACCTTCACACCATTTGACCTGGAGCTCACCATCACTCCAGAACCGACTTTGGAGGCTGATGCTACAGCCCTGAAGCAGACTACAGCTCCTCCAAAGCACCCTGAAGTGACACTTCAACATCCAGAACTTATTCAGGTTCAGCAGCCAACTTTTTCTGAAGTCACAGCCATAGTTCTGTCGTTTGACCTGGAAATTACAATAACTCAGCCACCAGAGTCATCAGAGAAAATTCCTCCAATGTCTGAACAGAGTGCCACCATGAACATACTGAAAGGGCCACGGCTATGCCCTCCATCTTGCCCCGTATCCTCCATGTTGGGGCAGCAGCCATGTACTCAGGATAGTACCTTCTTCCCGGAAGCCCAAGCCTCTGCCAGCCACATCCAGGATTTCTTCAAACTAACCAATGACAATCAAGGGAAGTGCACGCCATAGAGATGACCACATCCTGTGTAATGAGACACCGACTTGCGCCTGGCCAATCGGCAGGACCCACAGTCCCCTTTCCTACCCTGAATCCACCCCCCTATAAAACTCCTCTTCACACCGGACTAGGCCTCACTCTACAACCTGCTGCTGTGTCAGTAAAGAGGGTAGGGGAGCCAGACCTGGGTCTGTGATTATAAAAGACTCTCTGCTTTTGCATCGGACTCGGCTGGCCCCCTGGTGTGGTCTTTCGGGGATCCTGGAATCTGGGCATAACACATATGTGAGCTCTGTTCCTGAAATAATGGGACACTGTCATGTATTGGTTTTGGCTCAAAGCAGAGGCTCAACAGAGTGCCAGTACCAGAGCCCAGCACCTATAATGGCACCTTCACCATCTTGTAAGAATTGCCTTTCCTCATTTGCTCTCTGCACCCTGGCTGACATGGCAGCCTTTTCCTTGAGGTCATCTCCCCCAAACCATGTTGAATGACTTTGTTTTTATCTTTGTTTGACAATTATTCCTTATCTGTATTCTCCTTAATACTATTGTTCCCCCTTAACCAGTCTTTTGCTTGCAAATTGCCCATATTATTTTTCCATATTTTTAGTCCTAGCATTTCATTCCTTAACCTCTACTGTCCTCCCGCTTTTGCTCTTTACAGCAACATGGCCCTCTCCCAGACTCATTGGTGGTGATACAACAAAGTGGTTAAGAGTAGAGATTCTACTGCCAGAGTGACTGGGTTTGAACCCAGTATGCCATTTATTAGTGTTGAGACTCAGTTTCCATACCTGTAAAATGAAGATTATTTACCATTACATAGATTTGTTGTGAGTTTTAGAAGAATATATGTATATATATATATATTTATATAAAAATGATGGGTGGTGTCTGTCACATACAGACGAACGTTGATGAAGCAGAAAGAAGTCAGTCCTACAGGGATTGTCTTGGCAAAGGCTGTGCCCTCCCCAAAGCTATTTCCTGTAACGGCGGAGTTTGAGGCAGGAACCCACCCTCGGAGCATGGAGGCAGATGTTTCTAAAGTGTGCAGCATCAGCATGGGGTGAACCTGAGTGGGGCGACTGAAAGGCTTAGAAAAGACAGACAAGAGAATGAAAGCCGGGTCTCGGTGGGACGCTGCTTCTCTGAGAGACAGCAACCACTCCCACAGCCATGCCTTTATATTAGAGCAGGTGCTAGGAGGCAAAGTAAGGGCGTGACCAGGATGTTTACAAACATTCTTCTGGGTTTCAATCCTACTCAACTTCATGCACCTGAACTCTATCAAGCCCACATCACTCAGGCACATGGGGCCACATGTTCGGACCATAAGTTCAAGCTTACAACTATAGCTGTTGGCTATAATTGTGCTGGGAGGGCCCTGCCCTCCAAGCTGGGACTTGCATGTGGCAGTAAGAGGACTGTGCCCTCTCATCACTCCAAGGCTTGAACCTGTCCAAAACACTGTGGCGGCTCCCCACAATAAAGTTTTAATTCTGTTTCTTTGTTACTAATGTTGGGGCCCCACCCCATAACAAACAAAGGAAAATTTCCCCATCGAATTTCTGAATAGTATTACTCCTTGGGGAATGCCGTGTCATAAATTAAAATTGAAAGTGGATGCAATCATCATACTATTGACTAATCTCAATAGTAACTGGGGTCTTTGTAATGGTACCAGATTTATTATCAAAAGATTACAACCTAACATTATCAAAGCTGAAGTATTAACAGGATCTGCAGAGGGAGAGGCTGTTCTGATTCCAAGAATAAATTTGTCCCCATCTGACACTGGCCTCCCATTTAAATTGATTTGACGACTTTTTCCCGTGATGCCAGCATTTGTGATGACTATTAATAAATCACAACGACAAACTCTATACAGAGTTGGCATGTTCCTACCTGAACCTTCTTTTGCACATGGTCAGTTATATGTAGCTTTCTCTCGAGTTTGTAGAGCATGTGATGTTACAGTTAAAGTTCTAAGTACTTCATCACAAAAGATATTAGTCAAGCACTCTGAAAGTGTTTTCTCTCTTAATGTGGTGTACAGGGAGATATTAGAATAAGTTTAATCACTTTATCAGTCATTGTTTTCATCACTGTTGTTTTCATATCATGTTTTTGTCGTTTTTATATCATGCCTCCGTTGTTATATCCTTTTGTTTCTGTTTATTTATTAATAAATTTATATATTATTTTCATATACATGTTACTAATTTCCTTTCATCTCTCACACTTCTATTATAGAGAAAGGGCAAATAGCACTATTAAAATATCTCTGCTAATTAATTCCCTTTTTAAAAAAATATATGGTATTTTTTACAGAGAGGAAGGGAGAGGGATAGATAGGTAGAAACATCGATGAGAGAGAAACATCAATCAGCTGCCTCCTGCACTCTCTCCACTGGGGATGTACCTGCAACCAAGGTACCAGCCCTTGACCGGAATCCAATCCGGGACCCTTGAGTTCACTCAGCCAAACTGGTTAGGGCAATTAATTCCCTTTTAATGTGCACGAATTTCATGCACTGTGCTACTAGTGTATATATATAGTACATATACAAGTTCCTAACATATGTCTGTTTGGCTATTATTATTTGCTTCCTCAGTTATATCTAGAACTTATCTTTGCCCCCTGGCTTTCTACATAAATAATCCATTTTGTTCCCAGGCCAGGTCTAAGTACTATGGGAGCCACAGAAGTATGACTTTGTCTGTGGAACATGACAGTGGTAGTTGGGAAGAAAGGGAATATGCATAAAAAAAGGAGGTGACATATAATGAAGTACTAAAAGAGATACAGGCCAGAGGTGCTACTGCCAGAGTCTATTTATTGTCTTCACTAGCTGAGTATAGACAGAGACCCCTAAAAGTTAGTAACCTTTGAAGCCCTAGCAAAGGTCAGGGCTGTGCATCACCCAGTTAATCTAGATAATGGTAGCTGAAGCATCATCCCCACCTTAGTTCACTTAATTCCTTAGATACTTATGTAAATCCTTGTTGATTAGTTATTTTGCTTATTTCTGGAAATTGTCTGCCTATGAACTAATCTGTGTGTCATTGAAATCTCTTACCTAAGGGCCACTCAAGCTCAATAAAAAGTTGGAGGGGCCTGAGCATCAGAGGAAGTCCTTCTGGACTTGCCCACCTGGTCCCCCAATATTTCAAAATTATCTTGTGTCATTTCTCTCTCATTTGTGTGCGGCTCCTCTTTTCAGATCCCAAACCCTAATCCACGCGGAACGTGGAAGGAAACACACACGACATGCTATAATTCAGCAGAATCTGTAGTTACTAGGGTATGGAATTCAGGGAATGCTGCATAGATAAGCCAGAACTTTAGCTGGGACTAAAGGGTGGCTATAGTTTGATAAAATAGTGAGTACAGTCTAGGGCAGTGGTGGGCAAACTCATTAGTCAACAGAGCCAAATATCAACAGTGCAACGATAGAAATTTCTTTTGAGAGCCAAATTTTTTAAACTTAAACTATATAGGTAGGTACATTGTTATTAACTTAATTAGGGTAGGTACATTGTTATTAACTTAATAAAGGCTTCAGAAGAGCCACACTCAAGAGGCCAAAGAGCTGCATGTGGCTCGTGAGCCGCAGTTTGCCGACCACTGGTCTAGGGCAAAGGCATGGCTACAAGAATGATCAGGATTAGCGAAAAAAAAAATAAATAAAATAAATAAATAAATAAAAAATATCTGACCTTCTCCACTAAAAAAAAAAAAAAAAAAGAATGATCAGGACTTAATAGACCAGTTTGGTTATAAAGAATTGGTTTAGGAAGCAGTGAAAAATATGATTATGAAAAACCTTGACTATCGGCTCTAGAGGTTTTGAAGTTACACTGAGATAAGGAGACCCACTGAAAGTTTTCAAGTGAGAAAGACACATGAGTAAAATAAGAAGATTATTTTAGATTCCATAAGTAGAGCAAGTAGAATACTCTAGGAGTCCAGTGAGAAGGCGCTCAATCAGAGTGGTTGTGATAGGAGTAGAAAGAAAATCCTCAGAATACTATAAATGAAGAACTGACAAGCTTTAGTAACTGGAGTGATGGATGGGATGTACAGGAAAAAGAAAGATCAAATATGAGCTTCGAAAATTTCTCTCGTGGATGATGATGAGAATGATGGTGGTATGACAGGTGGACATACAGCAATTGGGAAAGAGAGCCAATTTGAGGAGGTGAGCTCAGTTTTGGCATCTTTCATTGGTGAGCATAAGCAACAAGAAGGCTTCTGCTTGAGTGGAGATGTCCACTAGGCAGAGGGGCAGACAGATAACTGACTTTTTCTGACCTTCCTGAAAAGTATGTAAACTGAATAGGAATGTTGTTGATGAGGGAAGAGGACAAAGCTAAAGATTCAAAGTCATCACAGAATTCGTGTTTGAAACTGAACCTCAGGAATTTAACAGATTCTTTTAAACACATGTAATTCATGGACACATTCTCACTATTTGTGGGTTTTTAAAAAAAATACATTTTTATTGATTTCAGAGAGGAAGGGAGAGGGAGAGAGAGAATGATGAGATCAATGATGAGAATCATTGATCTGCTGCTTACTGCACGCCCCCTTACTAGGGATGGAGCCACACCCAGGCATGTGCGTTTGACCAGAATTGAACCTGGGACCCTTCAGTCTGCAGGCGGAAGCTCTATCCAATGAACCAAACCAACTGGAGCTCACATTATATCTTTATTAATTGTGCAAACTGGGAAGCTTTTTTTTTGCATTTGAATATCACTAGCTGAGTATAGACAGATGATTGTTTTACCTATTCTGTTCATTTCTTACCTATTCAATGATATTAACTGTGTTTCTTCACAGAAACTTGCAAGGAAACCCTATTTCTTTTTCTTTTTCTTTCTTTTACAATTTATTTTTTTAAATCAATTGGTTATGCTTGTCTTTTTTCTTTTAATATATTTTATTGTTTTTTTACAGAGAGGAAGGAATAGGGATAGAGAGTTAGAAACATCGATCAGCTGCCTCCTGCACACTCCCTACTGGGGATGTGCCCGCAACCAAGGTACATGCCCTTGACCAGAATCGAACCTGGGACCTTTGAGTCCACAGGCCGATGCTCTATCCACTGAGCCAAACCGGTTAGGCGGAAACGCTATTTCTTACATTGGTACAGATACATGGAAGTCATACCATTTGGTTGAGAAACTGTGAGTATATTCTCTCCAAAAATGAATTTAAAAACTAACTGCATTGTGAGATCCTTCTTGGTCCAGAATTTTGAGGTCAATAGCTCTGAGAAAAGGTATTTCCCTCTTTGTATCCCAAATCAATGTCTATTGATTGCAGTTTTTTTATTTAAAAAATTAAATTTGGTAGACCCCCTTTATAATCAGAGTCAATTTAAATTTATTTTCCACTATAACAAGTAATACATGATTATTTTTCAATATATAAAAATGAAATAGCATGTATAGTGAAAACCCTGCTTGTGCCCTCATCCGCACCCTAACGTTACTGCTACTCTGTTTACTATATATTTTTACAGACCTTTTCCACGCATTTGCCTACATACATATTTACAGATAGCAAAATAGGTATGTTATGTGATTTTCATATCTTTTTTTTGCATAAATGGTAACATCCTACTACTTGATTCTTTCACCTCATAACATATCTTACATGTGTTTCCTTCTTGATACAGAGAGGGTTACCCAATTCATTTAAATTATTCCATAATATTCCATAGTTTAATAATCCCCCTATTAATAGCTGTTTAGATTATGTCCAGTTTTCTTGTTACATGTACTTGATGCAACATAAATTCTTTTTTTAAAATTTATTTTTCCATATTATATATTCATTTCAGAGAGGAAGGGAGAGGAGAGAGAGTGAGAAACATCAATGATGAGAGTGAACCATTGATTGGCTGCCTCCTGCACACCCCCTACTGGGGATCGAGCCAGCAACCTGGGCATGTGCCCCGACTGGAATCAAACCTGGAACCTTTCAGTCTGCAGGCTGATGCTCTATCCACTGAGCCAAACCAGCTAGGGCACAACATACATTCTTGTACATGCATCTTTGGGATCATGTGCAGGTATTTATGTAGAATAGATACTTAGAAATGGAATTGTTGGGGTGAAACTATATTGATACAACATTTAATTGCTCTCCAAGAAATTATGCCAAATTACACTCCAATCAGTGGGCAACGACAGTATTTGTTTTCTTCTATCCTTCCACCACTAGATAGTCTCCATTTTTTTGGCTGATCTAAAGGGTGAATAAAGGCGGTCCCACCTAACTTTGAGTTTATCTCATTACTTGTGAATTCAGATACCTTTATATATTTATTGAACATTTATTTATCTAAAATATTTTTTAATTGACTTCAGAAAGGAAGAAGGAGAGAGAGAAATAGAATGCTGAGAGAGAATCGGCTGCCTCCTGCATACCCCACACTGGGGATTGAACCTGAAACCTGGACATGTAGAGGAAGGGAGTGGGCGAGAGAGAAACATCAATGATGCGAGAGAATCACTGATCGGCTGCCTCTTGCACACCCCTACTGAGGATCGAGCCCACAACCTGGGCAAGTACCCTTGGCCGGAATCAAACATGAACCCTTCAGTCCACAGGCCGACGCTCTATCCACTGAGTCAAACCAGCCAGGGCAGAAGCTTATTTTCTTGAGTACTATGTTTTTAAAAGATTTATATGTTAAAATATATATGAAAATGAAATCTATTATAAAATGAAGATTTCAAATATTTTATTTTTCTATTATTATTCCTTTTTAATCCTCACCAGAGAATATTTTCCCATTGATTTTTAGAGAGAGTGTAAGAGAGAGGTGAAGACAGAAATATCGATGTGAGAGAGACACATGGATTGGTTGCTTCCTGCATGAGTCCCGACCAGGGCTTGGGCAGAAGAGCCTGCAACCAGTACTTGCACTTGACCGGACTGACCCCAGGGCCCTTTGGTCTATAGAGGGACATTCTATCCACTGAGCCAAACCAGCTAGTGCCAAAATGATTTGTAAAAAAAGATTACTGATAGGCCAGCCAGCATGGCTCAGTGGTTGAGTGTCAACCTATGAACCAGGAGGTCATGGTGGGAATCTGTGCAGAAGGAAACCAATCAATGATTCTCATTATTGATCTCTCTCTCTCTCTCTCTCTCTCTCTCTCTCCCTTCCTCTGTAAAGTCAATAAAAAATATTTTTAGCCGAAACCGGTTTGGCTCAGTGGATAGAGCGTCGGCCTGCGGAATGAAGGGTCCCGGGTTCGATTCCGGTCAGGGGCATGTACCTGGATTGCGGGCACATCCCCAGTAGGAGATGTGCAGGAGGCGGCTGATCAATGTTTCTGTCTCATCGATGTTTCTACCTCTCTATCCCTCTCCCTTCCTCGCCGTAAAAGATCAATGAAATATATTTTAAAAATATTTTTAAATTAAAGCAATAAAAATATTGATACTACTTCTCTTTTTTATATTTTTATTTAATCCTTGCCTGAAGATATTTTTTCCATTAATGTATTTTAGAGAGAGTGGAAAGAGGGAAAGAGAGAGAGATAGAAAGACATGAGAAAGAGATATCGATTGACTGCCTCTTGCTGGTCTGGGTCCCGGGATTGAACCTACCACCAAGGTATATGCCCTTGACTGGGAATCAAACCCATGACCTTTGGGTCCGTTGGCCAACACTCTAACCACTAAGCAAAACCAGCCATGGCAAATCTGCTCCTTTTACATTAAGTAACACAAACTATAGTGGTTGAACTAATAACTGTTACAACTTCAATGTAGTGATGACAATAAATGATATTTTGAGATATCTGCAACAAATATGTTATATGAAAACCTCTGTGACTTTATTGAAGACCCAATGAACTACTATACTGCTAATCTACTATGGTTTGTTGCCTACATTCACAATACAGGGCAATGCTAATTTTAGGTAGAGGTTTGTGAAAATAGAGATGTAATTTTATTTGCGATTCAGGTTTGGCCCCCTGAATTCAATCCATTCAATCCTATTCACCGACCTTTACCCTAAAGGGATAATCAACAAATGGAAATTACATGCACACTTTTGCATGTATTCAAGAAAGTGCAGTTTTCTAGGGAAAGGGTCCATAGCTTTTATGAAATTCTCACAGGGCTCTTGTCTCCAAAGATTAAGAGTCACAAATGTCGGGGAGAAGAAAGACATTTCTTTTCCTGTAAAGCTGTACTTACTCTCATGAGTGATAGTAAATGGATGATTTGTTGTAAATAAAAGTAGTAGACTGAAAATGATGTTTATCATTTCCTGAAATCATGGAAAAAGTATTTATGGAACAACTGCTACATGCGTGTAACTGTTTTATGTACCAGGATTACAGGCCCAAGAACAAAATAGACAAATTACAGCAGTTCTCAAGGGGTTCACAAGTATATAATATGAAAATGAATATATGTATATATAAACACACATATATGTGTATTAACTAGATAAATGTAATTTCAAGTATTGGTAAGTTCTTTGGAGAGAAAGAAAGCTGAGAAAGGGAAAGTGAATCAATTCTAGAATGGTCCATTTTTTTGCACAAAGAGAAGAAAGGTTTAAATTAAAAAAATTAGATTAGATTATTTTTCTTCAATTAAATAAAAATTAGGGTATTTCGATGGCACCATTACTCAGGTTTCCCCATATATATTTCTGTACAGTAAATAGTTGTAGTTATTTTGCATTTTGATCCAGAAATAACATTTTCATTTTTCAGAAATCTCAGTGGAAATAATTTGAGAGAATTACGTAAAGATTCATTTGAAGACCTGCTTTCCCTCCAGTATTTGTAAGTTAATTGTATTTACTTATGAGTTTTTTTAGTTATAATATCTATAAAATAAATAAGGGGTTCAAATGAAATAATCTCTACAATTTCTCCCAGCAATAAAATTCTACAATTTCCTAAGTCTGCATAGCTCATCTCTAGCATTTAATATCTCCTATACATTTTCAGTTTTACAATCCTCTAGACCAGTGGTTCTCAACCTTCCTAATGCCGCAACCCTTTAATACAGTTCCTCATGTTGTGGTGACCCCCAACAATAAAATTATTTTCGTTGCTATTTCATAACTGTAATTTTTCTACTTATGAATCATAATGTAAATATCTGATATGCAGGATATATTTTCATTGTTACAAATTGAACATAATTAAAGCATAGTGATTAATCACAAAAACAATATGTAATTATATATGTGTTTTTCGATGGTCTCAGGCGACCCCTGTGAAAGGGTCACTCAACCCCCAAAGGGGTGGCGACCCACAGGTTGAGAACCGCTGCCCTACATGAAGATCCAATTGTCTTAAAATGTTTTATTGAATATCTCATTCATTCCTCACTGATCTGAAATCTACCTTTCTGTGGACTCTATGCTGTGACCCAGTTATCTTTTTTTGTACCAGTAGCAGTATCACTGTGTGTATATATATATATATATTGATTACAGAGAAAAGGGGAATGGGAGAGAAAGATAGAAACATCAATGATGAGAAAATCATTGATCAGCTGCCTCTTGCAGGCCCCCTGCTAGAGATGGAGCCTGCAACTTGGGTATGAGTCCTTGACCAGAAGGGAACCCAGGAACCTTCAGTTTATAGGCCAACACTCTATCCACTGAGCAAAACTGGCTAGGGCCTGTGTCACTATATAATTCCAGTTCCTTTTTAGACTTCTTTTTGGCAGTTAAACTCCTCCTTTTTTTTTTTTAATCTTTTTCATACATTTCATTGCATATTTTCTCTACCAAATGTCAGTTGGACAGTTTTTATTTAAAAATTATCTTGAAATTTGAATAGGATTACATTGCATTTGTAGATTAATTTAAGGAGAATTAACATCTTTACGACCTTCTAGGAAGATGGTATCTCACTTTGTGTATTCTTTCTAAAGTCCTTCAGAATAGTTTTAATGGATCTTACACATTTTTTGTCAAGCTTATTCCTTTTATAAAATTTTATTGACATTGAAAATGGACTCTTTTTTCATTTTTTAATTAGTTATTTGTGGTATTGAGATTTGCATGTCTTGATTTAGCCATCTTACTGAATTGTCATAGTACTGCCAATAAAATTTTAATTTATGTTCTTGGGCTTTTTAGGTTGTGCACCATCTCATGTGCAAATACGTTTTGTCTCTTTCTTCGCAGTACTTCATTTTTCCTATTACATTGATTAGGACCTCCTCTGTTGGGGGCCAGACGTAAGCTGGCAAGTCCTTGCACCTGAAGGGGCTAGCAAGGCTGGGACCTACAGTTTTCCCACACTTGTTTGGATGGTGATTATTAGTATAATAAGAGCAACCTTTGTAGAATGAGAACAGCCTTTCATGGCTTACCAAGAAGTCTGTAACTATTTACTGAGATATGCTGTACTGAGAACTTGTCCGTCTGCTGTGTCCCTCCCTTAGAGATTAAGAGGAACAAAGAATACATTCCTCTTGACAGACCTCCTATTCAGTGTGTTGTGTATAAATAAGAGTGTGTGACTAATAAACTTCGCTTCAGTTCCTCAAGAACTGGAGTCCTCCCGATCCCACTTTCCTGTCTTTCTTTCTTTTCTCATTTCCAACCTCCCTACCTCAGCCCGGCTCAACCTGTCAGGCTGGCCCTGACACTCCTCGACAATGATGAATAGTAACAGTTATAACAGGCATCCTACTCTTGTTCTTGACCTAAAACAAAGCTGCTGTGTAGGTTTCTGGTAGATACTTTTATTTTATTTTCTACTTCTAAGAGTTATTTGTTTGTTTTTCTACTTCTAAGAGTTTTATCGGGAATTATCTGCTGAATGTTATCTGAAGCAGCCAATAAAATGCATTGCCATCTGCATGCAAGGTCCTAAGTTAGGACTATGGAAGAGTCAAAGGACTAGACAGAGTTTCTGTCCTCAAAAAAGTTACCATCTCACTTAAAAGAGAAGGAATAAAGCTTTAGAGAGAGTGGTCATTGTATGAATAATCATGATGTTTTCTTCCAAAATAGATTTTCTGGAGGAAAGTATAGAAAAGGGGAAGCTCAAGATGAATATGGGTCTGGTGATTTTTAAAGTAGAATTTTATAAGGAGAGGAACTTCCCCTTTCTGTAAGCGGCCAGAGGTGACCTCTGAAAATAGTTCATTATTCACTTGAGTCAGAAAACCCCACAAAATCATGAAAGTCAAGAGATTTAAACCTTTGTGTTCACTTTAGGGACACTCATGAAAGTACACGGGTCATCAAGGGTACGCATATCTGAAAACCACCAAGCATCTGAAGGATGTCACCTTATAGGAGCAATGTGTGCCATTCTGTCATTACAGTGGTGGAGTTGGTAGGCGTGCTCAGGCCAAAGAGAGAGGCTGGGTGCAGGATTGGGTGCAGGTTGGTGACCCCAAAGAGTGCTGAATTTTTGCTGCTGTTAACGTAAAAAAGCCATTGTAAAGAATTTTTATGAGTTGATTTGAGCCAAACTGTTAACATATGCTGGGAAGGAGAACCTCTAGAAATTGAGGTAATGCTCCCAAGAATGGCGGGTTACATCTGTATTTATACATTTCAATCAAAGGAAAGGGATGTAGGTGGATTACATGAAATCCATTGGTGATAGATTAAGGAGGTGGGATAAAGCAAAGCAGGGAAACCTCTGGGATAGGATAAAAAGTGAAATGATGGACATGTGCTGCTTTTACATAGATGGATACAGGATAGTTCCCCATCATTAACAGTTGATGATTAGCTTCATAACATAACAATGAGGGAATGTCCTGGTGCTATTTGTTGCACCCTGAAGCGTCCAGAAAAAAAGAGGAATTTACAAGTTACCCAGACATTTCACAGATATGTTATCTTAGAGGCAAAAAGACAAATGGGCTCAGTAAAGATCTAAGTTGATCTTTGTCAGGGAAAATACAGGCCTGACAACCCACAATAACCTGTTTGCAGTTAAATATTTAATTTTCAGACCATCTTTTGTGGTTACTTTAGGTCTCTGAGTCTGCAAGACTGCCATGCAGGCCTCCCCTGAGCTTTTCAGGTTGGCATGTGACCCCTTTTGTCCACACTGCACATGCTTAAAAATGCAGTAAGCAACACTGAAAATCCTGCCTATACCCCATGCCAAGCCACATACATAGTTCTCCCAGAGACATTGCAGGGCCATTTTAAACTGTCACAGAGAATTGTAAGCCCAGCACGCAAGGAATCATTCTCAAGGTCCCAGGTCTGTGGTTATTTTGCTCAGGAATACGGACCCAGGTACCCAATTAGTCCGAATAAGACCAGAACTCTATGTGCGAGAGTCATGGAGAATGGCATGAATCACTAACTGTTGGTAGGTATTTTCCTCCAAGCAACTTTTTCTCCAATTTCAAGTCATCATCAGACATTGATATAGAGGTAAATTTGAGGAGGGCAAAGTACTGTGGCAAGACAAAGCAGGGCAAATGTACAGTTCATGTCCCCCCATCTGTTTTCTGGGAATGTGGATTTTGGAGAAGGCGGCCCCTTTGGCTCAAAAATCTGTATGGTGGCAAGAAACACAAGCGGAAGTCACAGGAGCAGGAGTTGTTCCTAAAAACATAAATAATTGAGAACACTTGGAATTCTTATCTAAAATGAGGAAATAATGAATAGTTTAATTGTTCCTTTCAAGTGTCAAAGCCTTGACCTTCTTCTTTTTCTTCTTACCCTAGGAAGTGGAGTAAATCCTCCCCTTCATTAACACACATTAATGACTCAGAGTCTACTGCAGAGACAGGAGGGGGAAAGTACTTCCTAAAATCTCAGAAATTAACCCCACCTTAAGGATGATTAAGAAAGCACTAGTGGCTCAGTGCATGAAATTCATGCAGGGGAGGGGGGTGTGCCTCAGCCCGGCATGCACCCTCTCCAATCTGGAACACCTCAGGGGATGTTGGACATGCCTCTCACAATCCAGGACCCCTGGCTCCTAACTGCTGGCCATCCTGCCTGCCTGATTGCCTCTATCTGCCTCTGCCTGCCAGCCTGATTGCCCCCTAACCGCTCCCCCGCCAACCCAATTGATGCCTAACTGCTGCCCTGCCAAACCGATCACACCTAGATGCCCTCCCCTGCCAGCCGGATCGCCCCCAGCTGCCCTCCTCTACCGTGACCCGCCTCCTCCACTGGGACCCACCTCCTTCACATGAGTTGGCAGAGATGCTGATACTGGCTTCCTCCCCACCATGCAGAGCCATGGGACCCCTAGGCCTCACCATGTGGAGTGGCCACTGCGCACCACCTCTGCTGTGCACTTGGCGATCTTGTGGTGCCCATCTTGTGTTTATGTCGCGTGCAAGGACGTGAGGACCACCTAGGCCAGGAGTGGACAACCCCTGGCATGTGTGCCAAACATGGCACACCAGTAACTTTTGCTGGCGCGCTAAACCCTCTCTTATAATCGTCCATTTACAATTTTTTTCTTAATATCGACTTGTTTATTTTTCAGATAAATTCAGTGTAGGTGCATCTTAGATAAATAATTTAACATAATAATTATTTTAAAGACCATAGATGTGGATTGACGAGAGAGGCTAAGAGCAATTTCTATGCCTCTGCCTTAACTCTTCCTGCCTTCCTCTCTCCCACCAGTGTTTTGGTTTCATCCATATATGCTTGTGAATCTTTGTTCTCACTGATGAATTTTGTTAAGTCTCGTAATAGGAGTAGCCTGAGAGATGAAAGTAATAGCTTGTGCATATCTCTGAAGGTCACAAAATAAAAACCTGATGTAATTTCTCTGTCATCAGTGATGCAGCAACAAAAGTTCCCCTGATAATATCAAACAGACTCATAAAGTTTTCTGTCAGACTTCAGTGTACATGTATACATTAAAAAATAAATGTATTTTTCATCATCATATACTGTGTTTTTGTCGCTCAAATGAATTTTATTATTTCTTCAAATTTCTTTTTAAAAAATATATATTTTATTGATTTTTTTACAGAGAGGAAGGGAGAGGTATAGAGAGTTAGAAACATCGATGAGTGAGAAACCTTGATCAGCTGCCTCCTGCACACCCCCTACTGGGAATGTGCCCACAACCAAGGTACATGCCCTTGATCGGAATCCATCCCAGGACCCTTTGGTCCACAGGCCGACGCTCTATCCACTGAGCCAAACCGGTCAGGGCTCTTCAAGGTTCTTCACATACGTACACCTTAAGAGATATCAAGTAGGCATAACATGTTCTCAAAAAATTAGGGTTGGCACACAGAAGAATTTTGAGTCAGAGATTTTGCTGGTTTTGGCATGCACTCACAAAAAGGCTGTCCACCCCTTACCTAGGCTTTTATTGGTATAGTTAATAAAGCATGTATTTGAAATGTATCAATTCATAGCTAACTCTAGCCTTTAGGTAAGGAATTATAGTGTAAATAGTCAACTATTTATATACAAATAAGAAGGGCCATAGGCAAGTAAAGCAGGGCTGAAGCTGGAATCCCTGGGGAAGCCAATACTTCTTAAGCAGCAGTGTGGTCCAACCAGGTGAAGAGGTCTTCTCTCCCTTGTTTCCCCAATACACTCAGTCCCTGAGGACTAGCAGACACCTCCTCCCCCAGGGTATAGGCTATTCAGGTGCTCTGTGCCCCTGGATCACCAGTTATTTATAACTTACTTGACCTTTTATCCAGTGATGGCGAACCTATGACACGCGTGTTAGAGGTGACAGGGGAACTCATTTTTTTGGTTGATTTTTCTTTGTTAAATGACATTTAAATATATAAAATAAATATCAAAAATATAAATCTTTGTTTTACTATGGTTGCAAATATAAAAAAATTTCTATATGTGACACGGCACCAGAGTTAAGTCAGCTCGGTGGTGACACGCCTAACTCAAAAGGTTCGCCATCACTGTGACCTATCCATAGAGCAGTGATTCTCAACCTTCTGGCCCTTTAAATACAGTTCCTCATGTTGTGACCCAACCATAAAATTATTTTAGTTCCTAATTCATAACTGTAATGTTGCTACTGTTATGAATCGTCATGTAAATATCTGATATGCAGGATGGTCTTAGGCGAACCCTGTGAAAGGGTCGTTCGACCGCCAAAGGGGTGGTGAACCACAGGTGGAGAATTGCTGCCACAGAGGATCATTCACTTTCACCCCTCTCAACAGGCCTTGGGGTTGTCAGAACATTTGGGTCCCTGAGCCTACTCACTCCCCAAGCTTTTAAGATCATGCACAAATATGAGCCCTGTCCTGGTGTAGCAGGATCTTCACCCTTAAAAGCTAGTGTAAAATTCACAGTAGGTTTTGGTATTTTTTTTTTAATTAAACTCCCAGCCCGGCCATTGTGGATCAGTTTATTCAATATTGTCTCATTTACCAGGAGTCCATTGTTTGATTACTGGTCAGGGCACATGTCAGGGTGGTAGTGGAGCATCTCTCTTTCCCTTCCTCTCTCTGAAATCAATAAAAACAATAAAGAATCAAAAGTCTTTTGAAAAACAAACAACAGAAACCCCTCAAAACTGTTGGATAGCTGCCAGGGAGTTGCTGGAGATATAGGGTAAAGAAAAATGTGTGAGCAGTAACTGTCCAACTTCCTGCTGTATCCAACACAGATCCTTGGCTGCATGACACCAAGTGATAATGGTTCCTCCACTCTTGCAAAGAGAGGAGAGTCATTACTAAACCACATTAAGTCATGATATTTAAATGCCTGTGTAAGTAAAAGAAATTCTGAGTGAACAAGATTTAATAATAGACCTAAATGACCACAGATAAATGCTGGTGGCTTAGCAATATGAGATGAAGAATGGTACCAACCACACACAGGAAAATAGCACAGCGCCCCCCAGTGAAGCAGAGGGACTGGGAAACAGCCCAGCATGTTTTGTGGCAGGAGAAACAAGGGAAAGACAGAATTCATATTTATGTGTCTGTTTCTAAAAGGGCTTTTCCTGGAGAAAGCAGCCGCCTTGGCTAAGGGATACGTTTAGACCTCTCAATGCCACATAGAAGCCAAACATGGCACAGAAGCTACACAACAAGGATTGTCTAATGAGGATGAGATTTTCAATAAGAATCAATGGGGACAATTTGGAATTCTTATCTGAAATGGTTAGGTAGGGTTCTAGGCAGAGTGCAAGGGCCTCCAGTTCCTATGTGGTTAATTAGTTTGCTGATGCTGTTCTCTTGGTGCCTGCCCAAGTTACCTCCCAAAGTTCCTTACTGAGAATGAAAACAAGTGTTTTTCTCTGGGTTGACCAGTGAGCCAGCAATTACATAGTGTGTTTAAGGCACAGCCTGGGAACGGGGATCAGTGAGGTGTGGGGAATCCAGGAGGTGCGGAGAAACAAATGGGATCCTCCTGGAGACTCATTTCCTGTCCCCTTTCAGTGGCTCACCAGATCGCTAGCTCAGCAGGTACCAGCAAGTAATGGAAAAACAGTCCCCTTTTCTAATGAGATAATTTCTTTCATCCAACAGCTTTCATGGTGGTGGTATAGATGTCCCTGCCTCACCTTCCCCATAAGCATGATGCATTCCATGCAGGCTCCCTCTCCACAGGACCTGCAGCCAAAGGACACATGGTCCAACTAAGTCTGGCCTAGTCCCCTTCTATGGAAACAGAGGGATTGAGTAAATTCTGTTTTGTTCTTTTAAATATTTAAAAGATATTTGAAAAATGTGAGAGAGAAGACAAAGAAGAGGGAGAAAGAAACATCAACATGAGAGCAAAACATTGATTGCATGTCCCCTGCCAGAGATTGAGCCTGCAACCCTGGCGTTTGCCATGACCAGGAGTCCAGCATACAACCTTTTGAGTACGAGAGAACATACAAGCCTCAGAGCCACTCTGGCCAGGGCTCTGTTATTTTGATTGGAAGCCCTCCCCCCGCCCCCCCCCCCCCCTGCAAATAACCAAAACTATATTCATACTTTTGTCCTCTTACATGCTGGGTTCAAGGACTTTTATGCCCACAAACATCTATAGGTTGTTAGCGTGGCTGATATTATACGGAGCACGACTCGGAGCATGGAGTCAAGTTGCAACCATTATAAGGGCATCATTCGTTAATATAGGAGCTCAAAGGGTCCCAAGTCTGTCTCACTGAACCCCTGTATCACTGTGTATTGGGCGTTAATTCCTCCTCATATGACACTGTCTCTATCGTGATATGGATTTGCGTGTATATACACAGACTCTGGAAAGATACTCAAAGACTGGTGATGTTAGGTGTTTTGGGTGAAGAAATTGGATGGCTGTTGGACAGAAGTGGAAGAGTGGCTTCTGTACTCTTTGCATTTTTCTTATTTTAAAAATTTTGATAAAATGCCCAAGCCATAAACTTGACCATCTTAACCCTTTTAAAAACTATATTTTTATTGATTTCAGCGAGCAATGGAGAGGGAGAGATAGAAACATCAATGAAGAGAGAATCAGTGATCAGCTGCCTCCTGCATACACCCTAGTGCGGATTGAGCCCACAATCCAGGCATGTGCCCTGAATGGGCATTGAACTGTGACCTCCTGATTCATAGACTTTCAACCACTGAGCCACACTGACCGGGCCCATCATAACAGTATTTTAGTGCACAGGTCTGTGACACAAAGTACATTCACAGTGTTGTGCAATGATCACCACCATCCATCTCCAGAATATTTTCATCTTGCAAAACTGAAACTCTACCCATGCCTGCTCTGCAACCCCTGGCAACCCCCACTCTACTTTCTATCCTGTGAATTTGACCACTCTGACACCTTATACAAATGGGATCATACGGTATTTGCCTTTCTGTCTTTGACTTTCTTCACATGGCATAGTGTCCTCCAAGTTCATATTGTAGCAAGTGGGGCACTGAATAATATTCCAGTGTATATACCATATTTTGTTCATTATGTCCTCCCTTGTGACCTTTGCTTCTACCTTTTTGCTATTGTGAAGAATGTTGCTATGAATAAAGGGGTATCAATATCTCTTCAAGATCTTGTATCTTTACCTTTTTAAAGCATATGAATGTGCTGCTTATTTGAAAAAAAAACACACAATAAATTAAAAATTGAAAGAGTAAAATACAAATCAATAGGAATGAAAGTTGTATTTTTTTCTCCCACTTCCTCTTCAGAATCCCCTAGGCAGCCCTTGAGCCTCCCAAGGATCATTTTACTTGGGGGTGAGGATGGAGTCTGGAAGGACAGAAAGGGTCTGTCTCCCCCACACCACACCCCTGTAGGGTAACAGCTGGGGACCCTCAGGGCCCTGCAGGGAGGGTCAAGTGCAGCATTGTCCTTGCCCGCCTGCTGTCCAGCCCCTGCCAGACCATTGGCCTGGACACATGGAGGAGTTGGTGCCCTTTGAGGGAGCCGTTGACAGTTGGAGGTGGATGGAATGCGGGAGTTGGTGCCCTTTGCAGCAGCCGTTGACAGTTGATGGTGGAATGGAGGAGTTGGTGGTGCCTTTTGCGAATCCCACCGACAGTAACAAAACCATGGCGGTTTGGGAGCTGAGCCCAGGGTGGAGGGAGTATGGAGACACGGCTTCCGGGCGACGGGGCGCCCCGGAGTCCAGCCTCGGCACCTCAGCCGCCTCATCTCCACTGAGCGGGCCCTTGCTCGCAGGCACTGATTTTCGAGAGAGAACTCTCCACAGCAGCACAGGTGGCCTCCACTGGTGGCCTCCTCGTGCTTGTCAAATGTTAGGATTCCAGACAAAACTGGTTCATGAAATGACCCCTCCGCAGGTGCCTTGTGGAAGAGGCGGTTTTGTTTTCCGGGCTGACATTTCACTGAAATGGCCGGGGACCACCCACAGGGTCCTCGGGGTGCTCCCAGCCTGGCCTTCCTGGCTGCACCCGTGCCATCATGGAGGCTCATGCTCTTCAGCCAGGGATGCCCACGGAGCCCAAGGCCTGAGACCAGAGCAGCTTTCCCCTAAATCTCCAGTGAAGGGGCCCAGGTGCACACTCCCAGCTCCACCGCAGGAAGCACTGAACTCAGGGTAACAGGCCGGCATTCGCAGGGCTTACAGAACGCCTGCGGATGCCTCGCTACACCCTTCCGCTGGGTCCCATTTTATTACTATGATGATGATTGTTATTATTTAGATAAAGAAACCTAAACGCAGGAGGCGGAAGGGACTTACTTAAGGTTCCTGACAATACCGGTGGAAGCTCGAGGTCAAACCCAAATTTAATGATGTTAAAGCACCATGTCATTTTATGCTGCCCCTTAATTTAAGAAATGTTCACAGGAAGAATCTTGCTTGCATTTACTATGATGTGGTTTTAAGATATGTGTGCTTGACAAAATTTCTCATGCGTTATAACCCAAAGGATGCTTTATCATCACTCCCAAACTGCCTATTCAGAACTCCCTTCAGTTCCCAGAAAAATGTCTAAACATTCTTTAATGCATTGTCGAAACATTATTCCGTTTAAGTGCTGTCCAATTTGACCTTCACAGAGCCCCAGAAGTATAGTAAATTACCAGGTGTGTGCCTCAATTCAACCATCATTCTTTTTTCATGGACCATTTTATTTTTATTATTATTAGCCATGACTTTTTAAAAAAATCTTTATTGTTGAAAGTATTACATATATCCTCCTTTTCCCCCTATTGATCCCTTCCAGTCCTCCCCGCCCCCCACCCCAGGCCTTTACCACACTATTGTCTCTGTCCATGGGCTATGCATATATGCATGCAAGTTCTTTGGTTGATGTCTTCCCAGTCACCCAATCTCTCATGGACCATTTTCATTCCTCTGAATGAATGAGTGAGGCTTAGATTTCCCAGACTTTTCACGTTATAATTATGTCTTCATAAGCTTCTCTGATTGACTTCATGATCTGGCTTTTTACTGACCTTGCTGCCTATTCTTACCCATATTCCTTTCCTCACTGACTTCACCTCTACTGAATCTGAGAACTCTCCTCAGATGTGACTCAGGTAGACCACCTTCACTTGTGTACCCTTCTCACCACCTTCTTCAATCCTGTCGCTGAAAAGATGATCGGCAGACATTAATTTTCAGACTCTGATCTACCGCGTTCAAACCTGTAGCCATTTCACATAGCCACTCAGATGTTACAGGTACTCGAAAGATCAGGAAACAATTACTTGGTATCCATTATAATACATTTCTTCCCCTCCCAATTGGACATTAAGACCAATTCATTGCATAAGCTTTAGGTTTTGAGATTTTCATAGCATAAAGCCCACACTGACAGAGTAATGAAGGAAACGTTCCACATCCTAATATATAGTTGAGAAAAGAGGGCATTGTAGATTTCTTTTTTTAAATTCAGGCCCTTAATTAATTAGTGATTATTTGTACCTTTATATTTTGGCAAGTACACATGATTAAACTCTTTTATAAATTCAGAAAGTGAGTAATGTCTTACAATCAAGGAAAGCCCTAAGACATCAGAGAGATTGTTTTTTTCAGTATCATGAAGGAAAATGGTTGCCAGCAAGCAGTGTGGCCAGGTTACACAAGGTGATAACTGTCTCTGCTCCCCAGGGACCAGCTTCAGAAGCTTCCTTGTTGTCCAGAGCTGCTTCACTGATTCACTGTACAGGCTGGCCTTCCCTGCAGCAGTCAGCATTTAAAAATTTGTCTTCAGCACTGCTTGTCAGCAGTCAGCTTCAGTTGGAAAAAGTAATTTCATTTTCATATTTACTCATTTCATTCATTCACTCAATCAAAAGACCATCAATCTCCTATCATATGCCAAGAACTGTGTTTGGTTCTGGGGATGAGAAAATAAGGTAATGGATCCTTCTAGCACTTGAAGAGCTTACAAACTAGTGATAGAGGAAGATGCACCAATAACTTAATAAAAAATGATTTGACTTTATTTGTATTATTGGAATTTTATAAATCCATTCATATACACGAAGTGCTCACATAACATGCTAGTATGTTCTGCAACTTTTAAGTGAAATGATGTAAAACAAAACCAATTTTACCATAGAGATTAATAAGACAAGAGTTAAGTTCCTGTGGACATTATAACACAACAAAATGATGTTGAATTTGAGGACCTGCAGTCCTACATCATTAAAAATTGAAATACACCTTTAAGAAAGGGCTAGTGATATGAGAAATCCACATGAATGTGTAAGTTATTTAGAGAGTTAAAACTGAAGATTTGCATTCTGAAAGCAGCTTTGAACCTTAGATGCAGACGAACTTTGTTTTAGATCTTATAAAATTTATGCAGAGGTATCTTCTAATAAGGGTCAGTAACTTGGGGAGGGGAGTGCTGCAAATTAAGATCCTACCTTGGTGGCGGGTCCATTTTTTCTGTTCAGATTATAGTCTGAAACAGGAGCTTCAAGACGGGATGACTAAAACAATATACTGCCTTTGGGTACCCATCCTATCTAATAATAGACAAACATGGTAATTAACCATACCTCTGACACACTTGCCATTGGCTAATCAGGGCGATATGCAAATTAACTTCCAACCAAGATGGCGGCCGGCAGCCAGGCAGTTGAAGCGAATATGAGGCTTCCTTGATCCAGTGAAGGAGGAAGCCAAGGTTCCCCACCTGCTGCTGCTAGGCTCTGAGCTGCACTCTAAGAAACAATGTTGCAATTATAGAAGCTAAACAAACCCCAGATACCTGAGTTCAGCCAGCCGGGCCTCAAAGCTGGAGTTGCAACAGTGTTTCAATTATAGAAGCCAAAGAAACCAGATACCTGCTTTCAGCAGCCGAGGTCTCAGAGCTGGAGGGGAGCCACAGAGCTAAAGCCGGCTCTCAGTTCCAGTGACAGCCATGGAAGGTAAATAAATCCCAGAATAAAAAAAGAAAAGAAAAGGAAAAAAAGGAGAGGTTGGGAGCTTCAGTCACCCGCCAGCCTGAAAACGGCCCTCAGCCCCTCACCCAGACTGGCCAGGCACCCCAGTGGGGACCCCCACCCTGAAAGGGGTGGGACCAGCTGCAAACAGCCATCATCCCCTCATCCAGGCTGGACAGGAACCCCAGTGGGGACCCCCAACCTGATCCGGGACACCCTTCAGGGCAAACCAGCCGGCCCCCAGGCCTCTATCCTATATAGTAAAGGGTAATATACAAACTGACCCTAACAGCAGAATGACTGGGAATGACTGGTCACTATGACACACAGTGACCACCAGGGGGCAGACGCTCAATGTAGGAGCTGCCCTCTGGTGGTCAAGGCGCTCTCACATGGGAGTAGCTCTGCTCAGCCACAAGCCAGGCTGATGGCTGCCAGTACAGTGGTGGTGGTGGGAGCCTCTCCTGCCTCCTCAGCAGCGCTAAGGGTGTCCAACTGTAGCTTAGGTCTGCTCCCCGCTGGCAAGTGGACATCCCCCCAGAGCTGCCAGGCTGCCAGAGGTATGTCTGATTGCCATCTTAGGCCCAATCCCCTGGGGAGCGGGCCGAAGCCAGCAGGTGGTCATCCCCTGAGGGGTCCCAGACTGCAAGAGGGCACAGGCCGGGCTGAGGGACACCCCCCTACCCCCGAGTGCACAAATTTTTGTGCACTGGGCCTCTAGTAACCCTATAATTGGCATATGCATGGTTTTCTAAGTTGTTCCATCATCACTTTCACCACCAAAGTTCAGTGCAACTTTTCAATTAGCCAGGGCCCCTGGAAATGATGCAGAAAAATACTGTGGCTTAATAATACTTACTTATTGTTAGGTCGGAGAGAGCCCAGGATTGGATACGTGCAGACATGTGGTGAGATAATGGACCCTCCCTGGAATTTCAAACCGATCAATGTGCCAGACACAGATACTGGACCCTCCCTGGAATCCACACGACAACCACACAGACACTGACTCCTTCCTGAATACCCTGCCCACCCCCTGTGGCAGAGACTTCCTCAGCTGAATAACTTGATAATCCCTGCAGCAGAGACTTCCTCAGCTCAGGCCCCCCACCCTCATCAAACACCTGTATAAAACAGAAGCCCCTCCCTCCCTGGGGTTGCGAATTCACTGGCCCCTCCTTTTGGTCTGGTGGGTCTCACCCCAGAACGCAGCACTAAACTCCCCTCCTTCTCTCCTCTTTAATCGTTTGGTTCTCTTTGTTCACTATGCCACTTCCTGAGCCTCCTAACACTTATAGTTTAGTTTGAACTCATTGCTTAAAATGTTGTCTCCTATTTAATATTCAAAATCCCTATGAAATTGATATTGATAAATTTCCGGTGTGTTAAAAATAAGTCTCTTCGTCTGTTTTGTGATATTCTTAGGTCTATCTCTTCTGTCTTTTGGTTCATCTTGGCATCAGACATAGGGCAGTTCAACATGAGGCTCTTGCCATAAACAGCTTCCAGTGCTAAGAACTGGCAACTTACTACTTTGTTTTCAATGATTGGAAAAAAAGAATAATCAAGGTAAACTTTGTGGAATTTCTTTGCTTACTCTGTGGTTGGCAAACTGCAGCTCGCGAGTCACATGTGGCACTTTGAGTGTGGCTCTTCCACAAAATACCACGTGTGGGTGCGCACATACAGTGCGATTGAAACTTTGTGGCCCATGTGCAGAAGTCGGTTTTGGGCCTGGGCGAGTCTATTTTGAAGAAGCACTGTTGATATTTGGCTCTGTTGACTAATGAGTTTGCTGACCAATGGACTAACTAGACTCCTTTCAACATTGAAATTCTAGACTTTAGAGACAAGAATAGACCTGGGTTGTGGGGAGGAGATGTGGGAGACCTGTAAGTGGAAGTATCTGAGTATTGGACCGCCAGCTAGAATTAATAATAATTTCATAGACTTGGGTGATGGTGTCCATAATTTTCTCCAGTATTTGTATGGTACTTATAAAAACAGTTGTTTACATCTAGTAATTCATCTGCAAGTCTTACTTGATTTTGAAGCTGCAGAACACCTCAACTGATAGCTGGGATTGTTGGAATTTAGTTTTTATTTCTAATAACAAAACATTTTGAAGTCTACATTGAGACTCTGGCAAGGGGCTTTACTTCAAATACTTACAGCTTCAGGATCTTTCTGACCTTGAAGAAAGGGAAAATGAAGGTATTGTGGTTGCATCACTTCAGAAGCAAAACTGAAGTTCTGTGCTTTACAGGTGGGTCATCCTGAGTGCAGGAGTCTCGGAGTTGGCATGGCCGAGGAGCCTTTGGGTAAGCTGGAGGAGGGTCTGTTTCCAGTGTGTGTTGGGGTGGTGGGCACCTCTCTTTTTTTCTTTCATTTAAAACTCATCTTTCCGGATACATCATCAAGCCCTCCCCTTGTTAAACTACTAACTCTCTGAGCAAAATTTTTCTGCCTTCCAACACAGGCTTTTTGCTTGTTTGTTTTTGTTTTTTAATTTTAGGCAATACCTGACAGAACCTTTACTTTTAAAATTTTAGAGATGACTTCTTGCTAGGATGCTTGGAGGAGGGAAATTTTGGTTAAGATTTTGCTTCAGACTCTGATTTGGAAATTATTTCCCTGAGTCCACTAGTCACTAGTGTTAATAAATGGGTTCCTCCCTTTCTCTAGGAAGCGTGCTTGGTTTTTCTTTGCTCTTCTGTAACATATGTTCCCTGACCGGGAAGCTACCGCGTTTTGGCTTTGTTTAGCCTCCGGTGAGTGGACGGGGTTTGAGGCCTGGGGGTGCAGGACAGGCCTCCGGAAGGCTCCCGCTGCTGATTTTAGCAGAATTGAACCTGGGGGAACTCCAGGTGCTTCCGGACCTCAGCCCAGGACCCTGCCGGCATCTGGAGAAAGTGGATGGACCCCTCTGAACCTGTCGACAGAATCTTTAAGACAGTTATATCACTCTGAAGAGTCCATGAAAAGGACTGACAAGGAAAATCTTAAAACAGTTTGTCTCTACCAGGTCACAAGCCCACCTCCTTCTTTGCCCAGGCCTTTCGTCCCTCTGACAGACAGCAAGGATCCTTTGGCTCTGAGAGAAAACTCCGTCCGGCCCTCCTCAGAACGAAACAACTACAGAGGAAATTCAACATCCATTCTCCCCTAAAAGAATTCAGAGCCAGGATCCTTGAGTTCTTGCAGGCTTTGCAGTCTACCCAGAGGGCAGTCCAGGAGCACCTCCCAGAAGTTCTGCCTTCCAACCTGGTGACTCTGTTTGGGTAAAGACCACCCAAGGACTGATTCCTACCTGGAGGGGACCACCTACCATCATCCTGACCACCCCCATGGCTCTCAAGGTTGCAGGACTGAATACCTGGATTCCAGAAACACCCCCTGCGGATTCGTTGCTCCATAAGGCTAAAGGAAGCTTGTGGGAAAGGGGGTGGGGGAATAAGGAGGAAACTGGTCTTACAAGGCATGTCAGGCCATAAAAACTAAACAATGCACTGCCCTGAGGATGGGGGGGGAAGGTCATTATCACTGGCCCCAGGAAGATCAACTGATAAGACCTGGGAACCCCCAACACCTGGGGGCCTTCCTGTAGGCCCACAAGGGCTCAGAACCATATCTGCAAGAAAAAGACCCCAGAAGGTTATAAAAAGCAAAGCCTCTGTATGTTACTTCCCTCTGATTTGGAAATTATTTCCCTCCACTAGTCACTAGTGTTAATAAATGGGTTCCTCCCTTTCTCTAAAGAACAAAAAAAAAAAAGATTTTGCTTCAACTACTGATCGTGTGTAGCCTTCCATTAAAATTATCTACCAAAGATTTAAATAAACTCTCATGAAAATATTCAATCCTTTGCCTCTTATAGAGGGGCTTGAGGAGAAAGAGTCAAATGTAAATAGGATATTCCGATTAGTACTGAGTTTTTTCCTAAAATCTACAGCATTTTGGCTCAGGGTTTTAAGTCAGAGGCAGGCCTGTTTGTGGATGGAGTGAATTAACTGCTGCCCTGGCCTGCTTGGGTTGCATAAGTTCCTCCCCCGCCTCCCCCCCCACATCCCTCCCCCGCAATACCCTCGGGATCTTTTGGCATCAAAGGGGCAGGAGGGGGACACCTTTGGGGGCTCCCCTGCCTTCCTCTCCAAGCTGGAAAGGGACACAGGGACACGAAGGGAGGCCCTGATGAGATACATGCCACAGTACAGAGGTGCCTGGACTACCTAAGGACCCCCCACACCCCATCATGTCCCAACCCCACTGGGCTCCCCATAGCAGCCCCTTCATGGGCTCAGTCTCTTCCATGCTCCTTAGAGACAAAGCTCCTTTGATTGACTGTGCTCCACCCATTGTCAGTTCTGGTCACACAGTCAGAGGGAAGAAAAGGCTGAAGGCCATCCAGAGGGGCCTCAGCAATTGCAATGGGCCTTCTCCCTGCACCCATTTCCACAGGCCTGCACCTCCTGCCTGGCCCCAGCACCTCCCCACTCAGCTCTCCCTTCTTCCTTGCCTGCACTCCCATCGGAGGGGACAGTAGGGGCAGACCACTCATGCAGCCTCCAGCTCCAGCTCTGTGCCCACACGGTAGGTGCCCATGTGCTGGACCCACGGGTAGGGGTGCTCTGCTCCAGGCACCTAGGCAACAGCCAGGGCAAGTGGGCTATTGCCCAGGCTGAGGTGGTGCCCAAGATGGGGCTGAGCTTGCCCAAGGCGGGTAGTAGCCAGAGGAAGCCCCCCACCCCCACCCCCATCCCCAGCCGCCATCAGGTAAATGTGTAGATGTGGATATGCTTTGGAAGTAAAAACTTTCTAGGGGTGGTTGAACATAAGGACATGTGATAGGCGGATTCGAATCCTGATGTACTGTCAGGGGAAGTTATTCTGATACTAGTAGCCCATCCTGTGATACAGAGTGCAGTAGGCCACCTGCTGCTTCTGAGGAGCCTGGGGGAACCAAAGTGCGCCACCTGGAGCTGCACTGCTTCCAGGGGCAGCTGAAGCAAGCCTCTGGCGCTCACAGGAGCCAAGAGGGACCCGCACCGATATTGCGGGAGGCCAGAGGGAGCCGCGCTGCTTCCAGGGCATGCGGGCCCACCACCTCCTCTCCAGGCTTGTGCTCTGTCGCGGAGGCTGCGAGCCAGCCCCGCTGTCCTTGTCTGTGTCCACTCTGGCTCCAGGGGGCCGGCCCAAGTCCAGCACGGTGGCTCGCCAGCCCCCCTGTCTCTGTCTCCCTCTCCATTCCAGGCCTCACCTGTGCTCACAACCTCCTCGTGTACGGTCATGACTCATGGTGTCCTGGCCTAATTTGTATATATATATAGTTTCTCAAGATATGTTATGGTAGATGCAAAAGACAATAGACAGTCTCAGTTATGGTAATGATTGACTTTTGTCAGGAAAGATTCTAGCCCAGGTCATAACTACCTTCCATAAACTACTTTTACTTAAAAGTTTCAATTTCAAACCATCCTTTGTGGTTACTTCAGGTCAGTGTGGCTTAGTTGGTTGAACTTTGTCCTATGCATCAGGAGGTGAGGGCAAATGCCCGGTTTCAAATTCAATTCCAGTAGGAGGGCAGGCGGTAGGCAGCTAATCTCCCGCCTCCCCCCCCCCGCCCCCCGCCCATTTGGAAAAGGGGACTGAAATCCAGAAATAAAATAAATAATCAAGCATCTTTATAAAAAACAAAACAAAATCCCTTCCCAACTGTTAGATAGCTACCAGGGAGTTGCTGGAGATAAGGAAGAATGTGTGAGCAGTAACTGACCAAGGCTTTCCTCCTCAGGACTGTATTTCAGGAAACGTACTGGTGGGGTGACTTCTCCATTCACTTGTCCTGCCTCAGCCTCTGTGGACCCCACTGCAGGTCATGTGTGTGCTCCTCCCCTCCCTCCAGCTCAGCCCAGCACCAAACCTACCTACTTACTTCTGTGTCCAACACAGATCCATTGACGCCTGATTCCAAGTGAATGTCCTGGTTCCTCCACTCCTCCAAAGAGAGGAGAGTCATTACTAAATCACATTAAGTCAGTGAGGCTTAAATGCCTGAGTGAGTAACAGAAATTCTGAGTGAACAAGATTTAATAATAGACCTAAATGACCACAGATAAATGCTGGTGGCTTAGCAATATGAGATGAAGAATGGTACCAACCACACACAGGACAATAGCACGGCGCCCCCCGCCCCCCCTTGGAGCAGTGGGACTGGGAAACAGCCCAGCATATTTTGTGGCAGGAGAAAGGAGGGAAACACAAAATTCATATTTATGTGTGTCTTTCTAGGAGGGCTTTTGCTGGAGAAAGTGGCCGACTTGGCTAAGGGATACGTTTAGACCTCTCAATGCCACATAGAAGCCAAACATGGCACAGAAGCTACACAACAAGGATTGTCTAATGAGTATGAGATTTTCAATAAGAATCAATGGGGACAATTTGGAATTCTTATCTGAAATGGTTAGGTAAGGTTCTAGGCAGAGTGCAAGGGCCTCCAGTTCCTATGTGGTTAATTAGTTTGCTGATGCTGTTCTCTTGGTGCCTGCCCAAGTTACCTCCCAAAGTTCCTTACTGAGAATGAAAACAAGTGTTTTTCTCTGGGTTGACCAGTGAGCCAGCAAATACATAGTGTGTTTAAGGCACAGCCTAGGAATGGGGATCAGTGAGGTGTGGGGAATCCAGGAGGTGAGGAGAAACAAATGGATCATCCTGGAGACTCATTTCCTGTCCCCTTTCAGTGGCTCACCAGATCGCTAGCTCAGCAGGTACCAGCAAGTAATGGAAAAACAGTCCCCTTTTCTAATGAGATAATTTCTTTCATTCAACAGGGTTCATGGTGGTGGTATAGATGTTCCTGCCTCACCTTCCCTATAAGCGTGATGCATTCCATGCAGGCTCCCTCTCCACAGGACCTGCAGCCATGGGACACATGTCCAACTAACTCTGGCCTCATCCCCTTCTATGGAAGCACCGCGAGGTGGCTGAGGTGGGGACCTAGAGGATGTGGGGCTGCGGGGGCAGCAGTAACCCCAGGTAGCAGCCGCCAGCTCCTCCCCCTCCCTCACTAGACCCCCAGTGCCAGGGGCCATAAGGGGATCCTTGGCTCAGACCCAAGTGGTGTGTGGTGTACGTTGACCGCTGAAGGAGAAGAGGAGGACGAGGACGGCGATGCAGAGGAGGTCCTGGATTCTGAGGATGCTGAGGAAGAGGGGAGAGGACGAGGAAGAGGACAATGCGGCAGTGACTGTACAGAAAGCAGCTTCAGGAGGCACAGCACCCACAGGTACCCACCCAGCCCATGGCTGCGGGCTCCTGCCCACCTCCTCTGCCCTCACCCGTGCTCTCCCTAACCCTAACCCTGACCTCCACTCCCCCCCGACTGAGGGGAAGTGCCAGGGCACATCGAGTGACACTCACACACAACAAAAACAAACACAACACAACACAACAGCACAACTACATTTACCAGAGGACAGGGGCGCATTGTTCATGGAGGCTGCATTGTTGCAGTTTGCAGGCCACATACTGGCTCGCTCTTTCTCTGCACCCAACCCTCCCATTTTCCTCTTCAAAATTTGTCCCAGTGCAGTGTCTCCATGAGGCAGGACCAAAACTTTGGTACATGGATCCATTGCATTCACTTTTTCTCCCCTTGTGTTGGTTTGGTATTTTGGGGATGAAAGAAGCCTCTGGTTTTGCAGACCTCTCTGTGTTTCCAATGTGGTTTCTTTTAGGTTTTTATTATCTATCTGTTCTTTATAAGGGACTTGAGTATTTAGATTGTCTCCCTCCCTGCTGTCTCTGTCTCTGTCTCCCTCTCCCTCTCCCTCCTCTTTGCACCCCTAGCTGTGTGGCTTTAAAATTATGTTGAGGAAATAGATCAGTTTGGGTTATGTCAACCTAAGAAATATTCAAACTTGTAGAGAATTTTCTGAGTTTATTTGAGCCAAACTGACAATTGCTGGGAAGCAAAATGTCAAAGGATTGAGAAAATGCTCCAGAGAATGGCAGTTTTGCACCTGATTTGATACATTACAATCCAAATAAGACTGACATGGATTAAATCCACTGGTGATTGAATAAAAAGTAAAATGATAGACACGTATTTCCTTCACATAGGTGGGTACAAGATAGTTAACAGTCAGCAATTAATTCAATAACAGTGAGGGTATGTGTGATCTCCCCTCTGGTGTGGCACCTGTGCTTTGAGGGGTCTAGAAAAAGGAAATTACTTTGAGATTCCAAAGGAATGTTATGGTAGATGCAAAAAGACAACACACAGGCTTAGTTAAGGTGAAAATTGAACTTTGTCAGGTAAGACTCTAGCCTAGGACATGACCAATGCCTTTAGTTTTAAATTCAACCCTAGCCAGTTTGCCTCTGGGATAGAGCGCTGGCTTGTGGACTGAAGGGTCTGAGTTTGATTCCCGGTCAGGGCACATGCCCACATTGTAGCCAACTAATCAATGATTCTCTCTCATCCTTGATGTTCTTCCCTGCCCCCTCTCCAGCCTCCCTGTCTGAAATCAATAAAATTATGTATTTTTAAAAAGTTTTAATTTCAGACCATCTTTTGTGGTTATTTTAAGTCTCTGAGTTTGTAAGGCTGCCACACAGGCCTCCCCTGAACTGCTCAGGTTTAGCATGCGGCCCCTTTTGCACACAGTTGTTGGGGGAGCCTTATCTGGTTGTGTTTTTATCCTTAAGTGCTAGTGAGCTTCTGTTACAGTTGCTGGTGAATGGCTGCTTAAAAAGCAAAACAGAAATAAAAAGCAAAGCAGAAATCCAAGCAAACCCAAAACAAATGTGATAATTCACTCGATCCAGTCATTTTGGTAAAATTCAGAATTAAAGCAGGAAGTGATAGGAATTACATGTCATACTAAATTGATCCCTTTGCTTTGCCTGAGAAACAGTTTCATGTCACCGGTTGCAGGAGAAGTACAATTGATCATGAAGATGTAATGACTGAAGTTGAACTTTTGGACCAACTTCTAAGTCACACAGCAAAAGTATTGGGGGATTTATTAGAAAATGACTTTTTGTTTTTATCCCATTTCAAAGGATAAAAGTCCTTCCTGGATCTGCAATGAATTTATCCATGGTGACTCCTCTCCAGTTTTCTCTTCAGGAAGCTTCTCTAGCCTGATGCTGAGATGCATTACTTTTTTGACCACACAGTTGTTGCTTTGTATTAAATATGTAGTTGTTACCAGAGAAATGGGTGGAGCAGAGGAAATGGCAGATCTGCTAATGTTGTTATCACTCAGAGTTGGGCTCTAACAGACTTTCTGATCTAGAGGGTAGACATGAAATATATGATTTGGTGGGAAGAGTGGACGTGTGTGTGTGTGTGTGTGTGTGTGTGTGTGTGTGTGTCTTTGGATGTGTGAGTGATGCAGACAGATGGATACAAAGGAAGACATGAGAAGAAAGGTTTGAATGAAAACAGAGCAGAGATTACCATCCTTAAATAAAAATTAGGGTATGTTCATAGCACATTTACCCGGGTTTCCCATAGGTATATTTCTGTGCAGTAAATAGTTGTAGTTATTTTGCATTTGATTCAGAAATAACCTTTACAACCCAGCCTGCATGGCTCAGTGGTTGAGCATTGACCCGTGAATCAGGAGATCACCAGTTGATTTCTGGTCAGAGCGCATGCCCGGGTGGAGGGCTACATCTCCAGTGTGGATGGGCATTCAGGAGGTAGGTGATCAATGATTCTCTCTCATCATTGATGTTTCTATCTCTCTCTCTTTCTCCCTTCCTCTCTGAGATCAATAAAAATATCTTTAAAAACTGAACGAAATAACAAACTTTTCATAATTCTTAGCAAAAAATATTTGAAAAAATTACACAAGGATTTATTTGACGGCCTGCTATTTCTCAAGTATTTGTAAGATAATTATAAGTTATATATATTTATGAGTTTATAATCCTATCTAATAGAGGGAATATGCTCATTGACTGTCACACCATCACAAATATGGCAGTGCCCACAGCCAACAAGGAGGGCATATGCTATTTGACTGCCATGCCCTCAAATATGGCGGCGCCCACAGCCACAAGATGGCAGTGCCCAGTCCCCGCAGTGTGCCTGCCTCTGGATTCTCTCAGTCCCCTCAGTCCCCCAGCCACCCATGGCCACATGAGGCTCAGGTAACCAGGGCTGGCTGAGGCTTGCGCTGCCAGCAGTGGCAACAGCAGAGGTGTGATGGGGCGTCGCCTTCCCCTGATTACTGGGTCGCCTCCCACCCCTGAGGGTTCCCGGACTGTGAGAGGGAGCAGGCCGGGCTGAGAGAACGACCCCTCCAGTGCATGAATTTTCATGCAATGGGCGTCTAGTTATAAAATAAAGAAGGAGTTTAAATCACATAATCTCTACAATTTCTCCCAGCAATAAAATTATGCAATTCTGTAAGTTGTATAGGGCTCCAGCCCATCTCTAACATTTAATATCTGTGATGCATTTTCCATTTTATAATCATATAGACAAGATATAGACAGGAAAAACTTTTTAATTGTAGAGGAAAAGTGGGAATGAGGTCTGAATTATTATACACATCCATATGAGCCTTGTTATATAAGTGTTCATATACCATCTGCTTATATTTATATGTAGGGCCCATGGATCAAATCAGGCCTATAGTGTGTATTTTTACAACCTATAATGATTTTAACACTTTTGAAGGGCTGTAAGAGAAGAGAGAACTTCAGCTTAACCTCAAATTGTCTATAGGATAATAAAATATAGAACACTTGCACTAATTTAAATACCATTAACTCAGAATTTTTTGATAATATACCAGTAATCTAAATTAGATAAACAATTATACATTGAATGTTTAACTAATCAGATGAGTTATGTAAAAGTATTATTAAGAACATATTAAGTTATCAAGAGAGCAGACTGGAGTTAAGGATTTCAATATAGGAATTGTTATACCAATCCTATCTAATAAAAGAGAAACATGGTAATTAGCTGTAACTCTGCTACCCTTCCCATTGGCTAATCAGGGTGATATGCAAATTAACTGCTAGCCAAGATGGCGGCCGGCAGCCAGGTACTGAAGCGAACAGGAGGCTTGCTTGCTACAGTGACAAAGGAAGCCAACATTCCCTGCCTGCTGCTGCCGGCATCTGAGCTTGCAGTTTGAAACATTGTCACAAATATAGAAGTTAAACAAAACCCCAAAAACCTTCTTTCAGCCATCAGAGTTGGAGTGAGCAGGACCGCAACATTGTTTCAATTATAGAACCCAAACCAACCAGATACCTGCTTTCAGCAGCCGAGGCCTTAGAGCTGGAGCCAAGCCTCAGAGCTAAAGCTGGCCCAGAATAAAAAAAAAAGAAAAAAAGGACAGGTTGGGAGCTTTAGTCACCTGCCAGCCGGAAAAGAGCCCTCAGCCCCTCACCCAGACTGGCCAGGCACCCCAGTGGGAACCCCCACCCTGAAGGGGGTGTGACCAGATGCAAACAGCCATCATCCCCTCACCCAGGCTGGCCAAGCCCTGATCCGGGAAACCCTTCAGGGCAAACCAGCTGGCCCCCACCCATGCACCAGGCCTCTATCCTATATAGTAAAAGGGTAATATGCCTCCCAGCACCAGGATCAGTGGAGCCGCCAGGCCTCCTGGCACCGGGATCAGCGTGACAGGGGGCGGGGCCACAACCTCCCTATCCGCCCTGCTCTGTTCCTGACAGGGGAAGGCACGCCAACCCCCTGATCGGCCCTGCTCTGTCCCTGATAGGGGGGAGCTCCCCAAACTCCTGATCATCCTGCAGCTCTGTGTGTGACAGGGTGTGGCGCCCCAACCCCCTGATCAGCCCTGCTCTAGGTGTGACAGGGGCGCGGCCCCCCAACCCCCCACCCCCCACAAGCCCTGTTCTGTATGTGACAGGGTAGAGCCATAACCTCCCATAGGCTCTGCTCTGAGTGTGATAGTGGTGGCACCCCAACCCCCTGATCGGCCCTGCTCTGTGGGTGATAGAGGGCGGAGCCCCAACCCCCTGATCCTCCCTGCTCTGTGTGTGACAGGGGGCGGTGCCAAAACTCCCCTATCGGCCCTACTCTGTGAGTGACAGGGGGGAGCTCCCCAACCCCCTGATACACCCTGCTCTGTGTGTGACAGGGTACGGAGCCCCAATCCCACTGATGGGCCCTGCTCTGTGAGTGACAGGGGGCAGCGCCCCAACCCCCTGATCGGCCCTACTCTGTGCATGACAGGGGTTGGCGCCACAACCTCCCCATCGACCCTGCCTTGAGTGTGACAGGGGGCGGTGCCCCAACCACCCAATTGACCCTACCCTGAGCGTGACTGGGGTGGCATCGCAACCTCCCAATCCGCCCTGCTCTGTGCATGACAGGGGGCGGTGCCCCAACTCCCCAATCGGCCCTGCTCTGAGCCCGACCAGGGGCTGCACCTAGGGATTGGGCCTGCCCTCTGCCACCTGGGACCAGGCCTAAGCCAGCAGGTCATTATCTCCTGAGTGGTCCCAGACTGTGAGAGGGCACAGGCCTGGCTGAGGGACCCCCTTCCCCCTCGAATGCACAAATTTTTGTGCACCGGGCCTCTAGTTCATATAAAAGGATAATATGCAAATAGACCGAATGGAGGAACAATCAGAAAAATCAAACAACTGGTCGCTATGATGTGCGCTGACCACCAGGGGGCGTGGGCTGAACATGGCGGAGTTTGCCGAGGTGGGATGGTGGAGCAGGGGAGTGGGAGGGCGCCAGACCAAGGCAGGTGCCAGTTGCTGTGTTTACTGAGAATTATTAAATCTCGAGCACAGCAGTTCCACCTGCTACTTGCACCTGCTGCCAGCACCTGCCCCATTTGTAACCCCAAGTGGCCCCAACTGCAGTTGCTCCGTGCTGTCAGCAGGGCCAGTGGTGTCATTGCATGGGAGTGATGGCAGCGGGAGTGGGGTTGCCGGTAGATGGAGCTGGGGGCTGCGGTGGACAGGACAGGCAGGGGTGCAGAGGATAGGCCATGACCCAGCCCTGTTACTACCAAAGCCTTGCAGCCCACAGTTCCTTTCAAGGTGCACAAATTTGTGCATCGGGCCCCTAGAATTAAAAATAAATGTTTGAAATGATGGTTAAGCCCTAGCTGGTTAGGCTCAGTGGGTAGAGCATTGGTCTTCGGACTGAAGGGTCCCAGCTTTGATTTTGGTCAAAGGCACACGCCCAGGTTACAGGTTTGATCCCCAGAAGGGGGCATGGAGGAAGCAGCCAATCAATGATTGTCTCTCATCACTGATTAATACCAGCCTCACATCACACTAAAAATAGCCCTTTGAATTATCAAACCTTTCAAGGGACAGCCACTTTTGTATTGATCTTCTTGGGTACCTCTGCCATCTGGGTTCTAAGCCTTACAAACAGTTTGGAGGAAGACAGATGAGATAACTAACTGCTCAATAGATTAGGTCATTCATTACTTCTATAAAATACACTGTAAGGTAATTATTTCATGCTAGCATAAGTATTCCCATTCATTAAAAAATGCCATCAAGTCCTGGTCGGTTTGGCTCAGTGGATAGAGCGTCAGCCTGCAGACTGAAGGGTCCCGGGTTCAATTTCAGTCAAGGGCACATGCCTGGGTTGTGGGCTCGATACCCAGTAGGGGGCATGCAGGAGACAGCCGGTCAATGATTTCCTGTACCATTAATGTTTCTATCTCTCGCTCCCTCTCCCTTCCTCTATGAAATCAATAAAATATATTTTAAAACTAGGACTGACACTGTTCCTACTGAAGTCATGACCTTTATAAAAATGTATTTTTTCTACAACTGATTACATAGGTAAAAATGTATTTTACATAGAAAAAACGAATATTACAAATGATTTCATGATTCAGAAATGTAGAAAAAATTTGTTTTTCTACAACTGATTACATATTTTTTAAAATTACATGATAATTTATGTATAGTACTTACCTGTATGTTACCAGCAATCCTTCCCAGTGTATCTTCAATCTCCTCTCCCAAGCTTACCTATAGTAAAAGGCTACCTTTGGTTCTGCAGTTTAAAGAAGAAAATTCAACTGCAGTCACCACCATTACCTGAATATTATGAGACAGTAAGGTTACATTGCCTTTACAAAGAATGGAATGATGTATAAGTTAACTGCATGCAGCTCAGACAGAAGTGAACCAGAGGAGAGGCGGTAAAGGATTAAAGAAGACAGACAAGAGAATACAGCTAGGACCAGGTAGATCACTGCCTGGATGAGGAAACAGTGACACAGCCTGTAAGCCAAAGCTTCATTTGATAGTCAGATCACACAAAGCAAGACAAGGGGTGTGGTCAACATGTTTACAATGTTCTTTTGAGTTTCAAATCTATTTTGTTACTCAAGCCTTGTTTTGGCAGCACTTGCTGCACCTCCCACAGCCAATTAGCTACCTAGGAACAAGGGAGGACTATAAGGTCAAGCTTAATTGTGCTAGGAGAGCTCTGCCCTCCAAGCTGGGACTTGAATGTGGCTCTGCCAAAGGTCATTCTGAAACTTGACCTTATAGCCGCGCCCTACATATAAGAAAGACCAGCAGAGGCCATAGCTGGTTTGGCTCAGTGGATAGAGTATCTGCTTGCGGACTGAAAGGTCCCAGGTTTGATTCCAGTCAAAGGCACATGCCCAGGTTGCAGGCTCAATCCCCAGTCAAGGGCACATGCCCAGGTTGCAGACTCAATCCCAAGTAGGGGGCTTCCAGGAGGCAGCTGACCAATGATTCTCTCTCATTGATGTTTCTCTCTCTCTCTTTCCCTTCCTCTCTGAAATCAATAAAAATATATTGAAAAGGGGGTGGGGTGGGGCACATTTGTGGTACCTTAACTAATAAAAAAGGAACAAGAAAAATAAAGAAAAGAAATAAATAAAAATATATTGAAAAGGCAAGCAAGCAAGCAAGCAGAGGTCACAGTCACAAATAAATTAGAGGTTGACACTTGGCTCTTTCTGTATTTTACTTTCCTTTTGAAAAATTCTCTTTGGTGATATGTACCCTGTGTTTTCCATTAACACTAATATTATAATCCTACCTCTCTTATAGATTTGGCATATAAAAGCGTGTTGGGGCTAAATCTATAGAATGCTGGGAAGGTGAGGGAGAATTGGAATATAATATTAACGAAGAAAACACAAAACTTTAGATAATATAAGGCTATTGCTGGCGGGGTTGCTCAGTTGTTTAGAGTGTTGTCCCAATGTGCTAAGGTTGTAGATTCAATCCCTGTTCAGGGCAAATATAAGAATTAACCAGCCAAACCGGTTTGGCTCAGTGAATAGAGCGTTCACCTTCTGACTGAAAGGTCCCAGGTTCGATTCCAGTCAAGGGCATGTACCTTGGTTGGGGGCACATCCCCAGTGGGAGATGTGCAGGAGGCGGCTGGTCGGTGTTTCTCTCTCATCAATGTTTCTAACTCTCTATCCCTCTCCCTTTCTCTCTGTAAAAAATCAATAAAATCTATTTTTAAAAAAAAGAATTAACCAATGAATGCATAAATAAGTGGAACAAAACTTTTCTCAATCTTTCTCTCTTCTCTCTCTCTTCCTGACACTCTCTCAAAATTCAATTTTTAAAAATAGGTAAAGAAAAAGGTATTCAGAATTCAATATAATTCTTGTTGGGACCCATTCTTTGTGTGTTGGTTGTTGTTTTATATTATTAGGGACAAAGAGAAGATATTCACTGAACTATTTCATTTTATTTTGTTCAATTTATGAAGTCCTTTGTGGTTTTCATTTAACATAAAAGATTTCTTATAACATTTTCATAAAGATCATTAGGATAATACTGTAAATTTGGAGTGAAATGGGAAAGGTTGTTACTTGGTAAGTATTGGTTGTTTATTTTCATAAATCATGACTCCATTAACTAAATATTATCTTCCTAAATACTAGCAAATTTAGACCTAAATTACCTAAATGATTGACTCAATGTTGCTAAGGGCCCTTAGAACACATTGGCTTAATTTACATCAGCTGGATTCAGTGTGAGGGCAAAAGCCCTCCCTGAAGGCGGGACCAGTCAAAGACTGGATGCCACCCAGGCTGACTCTCCCTGTCAGTGTTAAAGGGATGGATCTCATGATGTCAAAGGCCCACCCAGATGTGACCTGGCTTCCTGTAACTCAAGTATATAATAAAGCAGCTTTCGGAGCTGGTGCTCTCTCTCTGTGTGCACTGCTCCTCCAGAAGGCAGGCACCACACCCAGCCCAAGCTTTTAATCTATTTTATGTCTGTCTTTCATTATTTCTTTAATCCCAAAAGCGCCCCCTAGTTTGCATGAACCGCTTCAAGTCTCCTTCTCCTTGCAGTGCAGGCGGCACGGGAAGAAGACCACGGCCCCAGCACCGCTCGGTATACAATGTTTCATTTTAGTTTGCCATTGTACACTCAATCTTTAACTTAAAGATGAATATAAGTTTTTGTAAATGTACCTGGCATTACTAAATTATTTTCTTAATTATTTTTATCTAATTAGAGTCTTAATCTGAAATAACTTTGTTCCCTCAACCCCAGGCAAGTCATTGCTGGCTTTATGCTTAAAATTCCAAAAAATATAGGAGAGGTCAGAGAGTTGTTGGCTGGTTTACCAGAACTCATTGGAAAATGCAACCAGACTTTGTCAAAAATAAAATAGGGTGGCAGAGAATCTTGCACTCTTGGAGTGAACTGGAATTAAAGCAAATTTCAAGAGCTTGCTTTCAATGGCATTTGTGGCTATGAGTTGGTTTATTACTTTAACATCAGTGGTTCTTTAATGAATATTAGAAAAGTAAACAAACAACAAAAATTATGTTTTCTTATTCATTTATTTCCCAGAAAAACAAGCCACTTGATCTTTGAGTTTGTGAGCTGTTTTCAGTTGATTTTTTTTAAGTCTCTGCCTTAAATGATTTTGTTAGTGCAAGCATGTCAAACTTGCAGCTGGCAGGCCGCACATGCCTCATTCCCGCCAGCCACGAGTTTGACATGCTTGCTCTAGGGGAGTGTTCTTTCTTGCTGTTTTATGGCTAGCCAGCATTTCCACGGACAAAGACAGTATTAATTAGTCAGAACAATAATACTTATACTATGATGTGGATTTTCCCAGCCAACAAGAAAGGATTTGGAATTTTCAGTTATCTGGAGCTTGAGCTTGAGTTTCTAATTTTTCTTCTCATCATTTTTTCCTTGTAGATAGAATCCTAGAAAATAATTTCATTTTTTAATTAAATGACCTTATCTGGGGCTCTTCAAGTTCTTCATCTCTGGTGGTTTACGGATCAACTCCCTGGGGTGGTTGGAAATACCCAGATTTTATCCTGACAGCCTCACACTGTGAATTAATTGTGGGGTCTGACTGAGAGATGTTCCTTTATAAAGGTAATAAGTAGCCTGGCTGCATCAACCTATGAATGATCAGATCATGGTTTTATTTCCCATTAGGGCACATGACCAGGTTGTAGGCTTGATCCTCAGTATAGGGTGTGCAGGAGGCAGCCAGTCAATGATTCGCTCTCATCATTGATGTGTCTATCTCTCTTCCCTCTCCCTACCTTTTGGAAATCAACAAAAAAATTTTTTAAAAAGGTAATAATTCTTTCAATTCTCTAAAGATTAAGGAAAGTTATTTATGTATATGCTATTTTCAGTTAGCTTTATATTAATCCAGAGAGCTGAGAAGATTTCTCAACCCACTAATCACTGAAGTTCAAAACCATTCCTGAAGGGTAGTTGGAGTCTGTATTAATTTTATAGGTCCAGTGTAACCAAGAACCACAAACTTAGCTTAAACAACATAATATTATTCTCTCACAGTTTGGGTGTATAGAAGTCCAAAATTGAAATGTTATGGTCCAATATTTATGTCCCTCCCAACCCAAATTCATATGTTGAAACCCAATGACCAATGCAATGGTATGATTTCATTTGGCAAGTAATTAGGGTTAGATGAGACCATAAGGTGAAGCCCTCATGAATGGGAATAGTGCCCTTGTAAGGGTCATGAAGAGCTTGCTTCCTCTCTGTCTACTCTCCATGTGAGGATGCCATGTGTTATCAGCCGTGTACTGTAGGCAACTGATATATTTCTCTCTCATGGATGTTTCTCTCTTTCTCCCCTCTCCCTACCCCCTTGTCTCTCTTTAAAATCAATAAACATATCTTTGGGTGAGAATTTAAAAAAAATCAAACATGGATATTGAGAATTTCAAGGAAATGGCAACATTTTTAAACTGTAAAGTGTGTGTCCCACTCCACACCACTCTAACTGGTGTATTTTTTAAGTCAGCTACTTTTCCAGGGAGCAGTATGGCCATGGGAGGAAGACTCAGATTTCAGCTTTGAAGAGGAGCTCAGATTGCCAGACTGGACTAGCTCTTCTGAATTTCCTGAGAATGAAGTATGGTAGCAACCATCTCAGGTAGAAACTGTAGTTTAACTCTAACCCTGCTTTTTGGCTTAACAATAGAAAAGTTATTTTGATTTTCTGAATTATATAAATCATCCCATTAGTGTACGGGCTGCATATCCGGGCGCGCTGTGCTGTCTGTTCCTGGAACAGACAGAGAGGAAGGTACTGACATCAGGTCAGGCCTTGAGATATGGTCTCATGGTCCCTCCTCAATATACTGTGCTCTCTGTTCCCGGAAAACATAGATAGGAAGGTGATAATGCTATACTGTGTCGGGAACAAATTGCGTAAACAAGGCTTTGTAACTTTGTAGTTTTTGCAAATAAATATGCTGTAACTTTTGCAGTCTGGACCACAGTCAGCCTTTTGCTTTGGCGGGGTGCTGGAACTGTCGTCAGCTGGCCAGCTTAATAAAGGCACCTAAATTTAAATTCTGAGTCCGTGGTCTATCTCGCTGAGTCAAGCCATAACAATTAAATTGAATGCCTTATTGATTGTAATGTGAATATCCCATTGATTGTGATCTTACTGGTTTTAGGAAGCATATTTTTCTGGTCCCCAAAACCAGGACACCGTAATTACTCTAAATTGCCTCCATGGCTCTAGATAATGTGTTCCTGGTAACTCAGTGGTCCCAAGATCCGAGGGCTCTAGATAATGTGTTCCTGTCAACGCAGTGATCCGGAGACCCAAAACTATAATTAACATGCTTAATTCTGCTTCTGTAAACTGCTTTTTTTTCGAACCAGTTTCCTCATTCCAAACCCTGGGATATAATCGATAACCTTGTGATTTTTGCCTCTATAAATCTGGTGTTGCGGCCATCTTATCACTTTGAGACTTCGGAGAGCGAAATGCCCCCTCAGAGTTCCAGATTGCAATAAATGTGACTCTTTTTAA
>NW_005871341.1:1302782-1310903 GCF_000147115.1 Myotis lucifugus | reverse complement strand
TATATATATATATATATATATATACATATATATATATATTATTGATTTTTTACAGAGAGGAGATGGAGAGGGATAGAGAATTAGAAACATCGATCAGCTGCCTCCTGCAGACTCCCCACTGAGGATGTGCCCACAACCAAGGCACATGCCCTTGACTAGAATTGAACCCAGGACCCCTCAGTCCACAGGCTGACGCTCTATCCACTGCGCCAAACCGGCCAGGGCAAATGTGACTCTTTAATTCAACTTCTTGAGGCGTCCTTCTGTGATTCGTGGCGTACATTATAACAAGATGCCAGGCCCTGTGGCTTTCTTGGAAAGCTCTTCAATACTCCCCCCTCCCCACCTTCTTTTACACCCCCTCCCCACATCCCACCATGCCTGGGCTCTGGAGCCACCCAAGTGTGTAGTCCAAATCCTGCCTCACTGTGAGTGGGGAGAGGAGACCCAGAGGGAAATAGTTCTCTTTTCTGCAGGTGAAAGAACCACTTGGTCCCTGATGATTCTGCGGAAAAAAGCTCCCTCTTCTGTACGCACTTCAGCCCAAGAATAATCAAGATTGCCTACATAACGGTTAGAACTTGAGGTGGGGGAGGGGTGCTTGGTTGCTAAGGGCACATGCAGGACAGGCTGCCAATTGTGACATGGCTGCCAATTGTGACATGGCTGCCAATTATTGGGCTCCTGCTCAGCGCAGGTACTTGCATCCACTTCTCTGGGTTGCGTGTACGTGCCCCAGTATTTTGGATCGCTCCTTGTGCTCCAGTCTCCTGGATCGCTTATTGTGCTCCATTATTTTGGTTCACCTGTTGTGCCCCAGTCTTCTGGGTCACTCTCCTTGCCCCATTCGCCTTGGTGGCTCACTGTGCCCCGGACCTCTGCCTGTCATGTCCGGGGTGCACATGTGGGCCCCACGGTTCCTGTTCCTATGGCAGCTGTTGTGGCTGCAGGTCCAGGCAGCTCCGATTCCGGAGGTGGCCATGGACTCTATCCTGCTGACCTCCATCCCCCTGGGGCCCACCAAGCCCTGGTCTTGGGATCAGCAAAATCCTGCTAACCTTGAACATCTTTCTGTCAACCATGAAGTCTCAGCTGTCCTTGCAGAGGCCCCTGAGAAAACAGAACCTTCTCCAAACTCTCAGGAGGATTTGGTTCAGCTTCCAATCCAACAAGAAGCCTCATCTCACTCTGCAGTGTCCTCTGAGCAAGTGAAATTTTTGTTGGATGACCACGAAGATCAAGGTAAGCAGGAACTGGATTTCCCCATCATTCCAGAGCCTGCTTTGGAGGCTGATGCTACAGCCCTGCGGCAGAATGCAGCTCCTCCAAAACACACTGACGTGCCCTTTCCACAGCAGGAGCCTGTTCAGGCTCAGTGGCCAGTCATTCCACCTGTGGACCTGGGACTCACCATCACTCCTGAACTCACTTTGGGGGCTGCTGCTACAGCCCTGCAGCAGACTGCAGCTCCTCCACTAAAACCTGTTGTGACACTTCCAGCACCAGAGACTGTTCAGGCGCTTCAGCCAACCTTTCCACCTGTAGACCTGGAGCTCACCATCACTCCAGAGTCTACCCTGGTGACTGGTGCTATACCCCTGCATCAGACTGCAGCTCCTGCAAAGCACCCTGAGGTGACACTTCCACCGCCGGAGACTGTTCAGGTTCAGCCAACCTTTCCACCTGTAGACCTGGAGCTCACCATCACTCCAGAGTCTACCCTGGTGACTGGTGCTACACCCCTGCAACAGACTGCAGCTCCTGCAAAGCACCCTGAGGTGACACTTCCACCGCCTGAGACTTTTCAGGCGCTTCAGCCAACCTTTCCAACTGTAGACCTGGAGCTCACCATCACTCCAGAGTCTACCCTGGTGACTGGTGCTACACCCCTGCAACAGACTGCAGCTCCTGCAAAGCCCGCTGAGGTGACACTTCAACATCCAGAACTAGTTCAGGTTCAGCAGCCGACTTTCTCTGAAGTCACAGCCTCAGGTCTATTTTTTGACCTAGAAGTTAGAATAACTGAGCCACATGAGTCATCAGAGAAAGTTCCTCCAATGACTGAACAGAGTGCCACCATGAACATCTGTGAGATCTGTTCCTGCAGTAATGGGACACTGTCATGTATTGGTTTTGGCTCAAAGCAGAGGCTCAACAGAGTGCCAGTACCAGAGCCCAGCACCTATAATGGCACCTTCACCATCTTGTAAGAATTGCCTTTCCTCATTTGCTCTCTGCATCCAGGCTGACATGGCAGCCTTTTCCTTGAGGTCTTCCTGGGCCTTCCTCATCTCCCCCAAATCATGTTGAATGACTTTGTTTTTATCTTTGTTTGACAACTATTCCTTATCTGTATTCTCCTTAATACTATTGTTCTCCCTTAACCAGTCTTTTGCTTGTAATTGTCCATATTATTTTTCCATATTTTTAGCCCTAGCATTTCATTCCTTAACCTCTACTGTCCTCCCACTTTTGCTCCATTCTCTTTACAGCAACATGGCCCTCTCCCAGTCTCATTGGTGGTGATACAGCAAAGTGGTTAAGAGTAGAGATTCTACAGCCAGAGTGACTGGGTTTGAACACACTATGCCATTTATTAGTGTTGAGACTCAATTTCCTCACCTGTAAAATGAAGATTATATAGTTACCATTACATAGGATTGTTGTGAGTTTTAGAAGAATTAATATATATATGTATATATATATGTGTATGTATATATATGTATGTATATATGTATGTATGTATATATATACACACATACATACAGTACTTATACAAGTTCCTAACATATGTTTGTGTTGGCTTTTATTATTTGCTTCCTCAAGTCATATCTAGAACTTATCTTTGTCCCATGGCTTTCTATATAAATGACCCATTTTGTTCCCAGCCCAGGTCTAAGTACTGTGGGAGCCACAGAAGTATGACATTGTCTATGGAACATGACAGTGGTAGGTAGGAAGAAAGGGAACATACAAAAAAGAGGAGGTGACATATAATTAAGTTCTAAAAGAAATACAGGCCAGGGGTGCTATAATAAAGCAGAATCTGTACTTATTGGGGTATGGAAGTCAGGGAAAGCTGCATGGATAACCCAGAACTTTAGCTGGGACTTAAAGGGAGGCTACGGTTTGGTAAAATAGTGAGTACAGTAGGGCAAAGGCATGGCTACAGGAATGATCATGACTTAATAGACCAGTCTGGTTATAAAGAATTGGTTTAGGAAGTAGTGAAACATATGATGATAAAAACTCCTGACTATAATTTCTGGGGGTTTGGAAGTTCCACTGAGAAAAGGAGACCTATTGAAAGTTTTCAAGTGAGAAAGACAGATTAGTAAAAAAGGGGGGAGGGATTATTTCGGATTCCATAGGTAGAGTGATCTAGAAAGGAAATCTTGACTCAGGGAGACCAAGTAGAATACTCTAGGAGTTCAGTGAGAAGACGCTGAATCAGAGTGTTGTGATAGAAGAAGAAAGAAAATCCTCAGAACATTATAAAGGAAGAACTGACAAGCTTTAGTAACTGACTGGAATGAGGGACGGGATGTACAGGAAAGAGAAAGATCAAATATGACCCTGGAAAATTTCTGTCCTGGATGATGAGGAGAATGATGGTGGTATGACAGGAGGACATACAGCAGTTGTGAAAGAGCCAGATTGAGGAGGTGAGCTCAGTTTGGGCTTCTTTCATTGGTGAGCATAAAGCAACAAGAAGGCTTCAGCTTGAGTCGAGATGTCCACTAGACAGAGGGGCAGACAGATATCTGACTTTTTCTGACCTTCCTGAAAAATATGTAAACTGAATAGGTAGGTTAATGCTGAGGGATGAGAATAAAGCTAAAGATTCAAAGTCATCCACAGAATTAGTGTTTGAAACTGAACCTCAGGAATTTAGCAGCTTCTTTTAAACACTTGTAATTCATGGACACATTCTCACTTTTGTGGGTTTTAAAAAAAATACATTTTATTGATTTCAGAGAGGAAGGGAGAGAGAGATTGAAACATCAATGATGAGAGAGAACCATTGATCTGGTGCTTACTGCACACCCCATACTGGGGATGGAGCCACAACCCAGGCATGTGCCTTTGACCAGAATTGAACCTGGGACTCTTGAGTCCACAAGCTGATGCTCTATCCACTGAGCAAAACCAACTGGAGCTCACATTATATCTTTATTAATTGTGCAAACAGGAATGCTGACAGTTGTGGAAATTAGAAAGCTTATGTTTCCTGCATTTGAGTATCAAGTTTGCCATGATTGTTTTACTTATTTTGTTCATTCATTTCTTACTTATTCAATGATATTAACTGTTTCTTTGCAGAAACTTGCAAGGAAACGCTATTTCTTACGTTGGTAAAGATACGTGGAAGTCATACCATTTGGTTGAGAAACTGTGAGTATATTCTCTCCATAAGTGAATTTAAAAAAGCTAACTGCATTGTAAGATCCTTCTTGGTCCAGAATATTGAGGTAGGTAGCTCTGAGAAAAGGTGTTTCCCCCTCTGTATCCCAAATTAGTGTCTATTGATTGCAATTCTGTACATTTAAAAAAATTAAATTTGGTAGGCCCTCTTTAAAATCAGAGTCAATTTAAACTTATTTTCCATTATAACAGGTAATACACGATTATTTTTTAAATATATAAAAATGAGATAGCAGGTATAGTGAAAACCCTGCTTGGTCCTCATCGCCACCTGAAGGTAACTGCTAACTGTTTACTAGATTTCCTTACATATCCTTTTCCATGCTTTTGCCTACATACATATTTACAGATAGTAAAATAGGTATGTTATGTGATTTTCATATCTTTTTTTTTACATAATTGATAACATCCTACCACTTGATTCTTTCACCTCATAAATTATCTTACACGTGTTTGCTTCTTGATAGAGAGAGGGTTACCCAATTCACTTAAACTATTTCATAATATTCCATAGTTTAATAATCCCCCTATTGATGGATATTTAGATTATGTCCAGTTTTCTTGTTACATGTATTTGATGCAACATACATTCTTGTACATGCATCTTTGGGATCATGGGCAGGTATTTGTGTAGAATAGATATTTAGAAATGAAATTATTGGGGTGAAACTATATTGATACAACATTTAATTGCCCTCAAAGAAATTATGCCCACTTATACTCCAACAAGTGGGCAACTACACTATCTATTTTCTTCTGTCCTTCCACAACTGGATAGTCTCCATTTTTTTGGCTGATTAATGGGTGTATAAAGGTGGTCCCACCTAAGTTTGAATTTTTCTGATTACTTGTGAATTCAGATTCCTCTATATATTTATTGAACATTTGTTTCTTAACAATAATTTTTTATTGATTTCATAAAGGAAGAGGGAGAGAGAGAGAGAGAAATTCACTTAAACTATTTCATAATATTCCATAGTTTAATAATCCCCCTATTGATGGATATTTAGATTATGTCCAGTTTTCTTGTTACATGTATTTGATGCAACATACATTCTTGTACATGCATCTTTGGGATCATGGGCAGGTATTTGTGTAGAATAGATATTTAGAAATGAAATTATTGGGGTGAAACTATATTGATACAACATTTAATTGCCCTCAAAGAAATTATGCCCACTTATACTCCAACAAGTGGGCAACTACACTATCTATTTTCTTCTGTCCTTCCACAACTGGATAGTCTCCATTTTTTTGGCTGATTAATGGGTGTATAAAGGTGGTCCCACCTAAGTTTGAATTTTTCTGATTACTTGTGAATTCAGATTCCTCTATATATTTATTGAACATTTGTTTCTTAACAATAATTTTTTATTGATTTCATAAAGGAAGAGGGAGGGAGAGAGAGATAGAAACATCCATGATGAGAGAATCCATTGATCAGCTGCCTTCTGCACACTCCACACCAGGGATTGAGCCCACAACCTGGGCATATACCTCTACTGGGAATCCACTGTGACCTCTTGCTTCATAGGTTGACATGCAAACACTGAGCCATGCTGGCCAGGCAGGTTTGAAGGTTTCTAAGTCAGCTTGAGATTTATACTTTGTAAGGGAGAGGTTCCTAACTTAGAGTCAGTGGACCCCCCACTGCACCATTTCTTACCATTTTCCTCCCAAATATCTCTTTGATGATCTGCAGAAGCCTATATTCTTGAGGACTATGTTTTTAAAAGATTTATAAGTTAAAGTATATATGAAAATAAGGAAATCTATTATTAAAATGCATATTTAAAAACGTTTTTTATTTTTCTATGATGATTCTTTTTTTAATCCTCACCTGAGGATATTTTCCCTTTGATTTTTAGAGAGAGTGTAAGAGAGAGGTAAAGACAGAGAGAAATATCAATGTGAGAGAGACACATTGATTGGTTGCTTCTTGCACGAGCCCCGAGCAGGGCTTGGGCTGGAGAAGAGCCTGCAACCCATGGCATGTGCCCTTGACCAGAACTGAACTGGGGACCTTTGGTCCATAGGCAGACATTCTATCCACTGAGCCAAACCAGCTAGGAATAAAATAATTTTAAAAAATAGATTATTGAAAGGCCAGCCAGCATGACTCAGTGGTCAGCCTATGAACCTCGAAGTCACGGTGAAATTCCCATTGAGTATATGTCCGGTTGCAGGCTCAATCCCCAGTGTGGGCTGTGCAGGAGGAAGCTGATCAATGATTCTCTCTCATCATTGATGTTTCTCTCTCTTTCTACTTCTTCCTTCCTCTGTAAAATCAATAAAAATATATTTTTAAATTAAAGCAATAAAATATTGATACTACTTCTCTTTTTTACATTTTTATTTAATCCTTGTCTGAAAATATTTTTTCATTAATATTTTTCAGAGAGAGTGGAAAGAGGGAGAGAGAGAGAGAGAAAGAGGTAGAGAGAGAGAGAGAGAGAGAGAGAGAGAGAGAGAGAGACTGTTCAGGCAAGGCTACAGGCAAGTAGGTATAAAGAGAGAGACAGACAGACAGACAGACAGACAGACATGAGAAATAGATATTGACTGACTGCCTCCTGCTGGTTTGGGGCCAGGGATTGAACCTACCACCAAGGTATATGCCCTTGACTGGGAATCAAACCCATGACCTTTTGGTCTGTTGGCCAACACTCTAACCACTAAGAAAAACCAGCCATGGCCAATCTGCTCCTCTTATATTAAGTAACACAAGCTATAGTGGTTGAACTAATAACTGTTATAACTTCAATGTAGTGATGAGAATAAATGATATTTTGAGATATCTGCAACAAATATGTTATATGAAAACCTCTGTGATTTTTTTGAAGTCCCAATGAACTACTATACTGCTAATCTATGGTTTGTTGCCTACATTCACAATGCAGGGCAATGCTAATTTTAGGTAAAGGTTTGTGAAAATAGAGATGTAATTTTATTTCCCATTCAGGTTTGGCCCCCTGAATTCAGTCCATACAATCCTATTCACCGACCTCTGCCCTGAAGGGATAATCAACAAATGGAAATTACATGCACGCTTTTGCATGCATTGGAGAAAGTACAGTTTTCTAGGGAAAGGGTCTATAGCTTTTATGAAATGCTAACAGGGCTCTTGTCTCCAAAGTTAAGAGTCACAAATGTAGGGGGGAAGAAAGACATTTCCTTGCCTATAAAGCTGAGCTTATTCTCAGGAGTGATAGTAAATGGATTATTTGTTTTAAATAAAAGTAGTAGACTGAAAATGATGTTTGTCATTTTCTGAAATCATGGAAAAAGTATTTATGGAACATCTGCTACGTGCCAGGTACTGTTTTGTGTGCCAGGATTACAGGCCCAAGAACAACGTAGATAAATTACATGATTTTTCAAGGGGTTTACAAGTATATAATATGAAAATGAATATCTCTCTATATAAAATCCTAATATGCAATTTGTCCCCAAGGGAGTTTGACTGGGAGACCAATGGCTTGCTATGACATGCGCTGACCATCAGGGGGTGGTGCGAAACGAAGGAAGGCTCTGGCCAGCAGCCAGCAACCAGGGAATGGAGGCGCCAGCCAGGCAGCCAGAAGGCCCCAATTAGCCTTGATTGCCAGCCAAGCATATGGACCGTACCTATGCATGAATTTTGTGCACTAGGCCTATAGTGTGTGTGTGTGTCTATCTATATACATACATATATAT
>NW_005871341.1:1218719-1302682 GCF_000147115.1 Myotis lucifugus | reverse complement strand
CCATTTCAGATATTGGTAAGTTCTTTGAAAAGAAAGAAAGCTGAGTAAAGAAAGTGAATCAATTTGTGAATGCTCTATTGTTTGCAAAAGAGGATGCGAAAAGAAAGTTTTTGAATAAAAAAAACAAACAGATTATCTTCCTTCAATTAAATAAAAATTAGGGTATTTCACAGGCACCATTACCCGGGTTTCCCCATATATATTTCTGTGCAGTAAATAGTTGTAGTTATTATGCATTTTGATCCAGAAATAACCTTTTCATTTTTCAGAAATCTCAGTGGCAATAATTTGAAAGAATTACGTAAAGATTCATTTGAAGGCCTGGTTTCCCTCCAGTATTTGTAAGTGCATTGTATTTATTTATGAGTTTTTTAGTTATATTATCTATAAAATAAATAAGGGGCTCAAATGAAATAATTTCTACAATTTCTCCCAGTAATAAAATTCTACAATTCCATATGTCTGTGTAGCTCATCTCTAGCATTTCATATCTCCTATGCATTTTCAGTTTCAGTTTTGTCCTCTAGACAAAATATTGATAGGAAAAACTCTTCAGTTATGGAGTAAAAGTGGTGATGAGGTCTGAGTAATGATAAACACCCATATAAGTCTTGTTATGTAAGTGTTCATATACCATCTGCTTATATTTATAGTTCGTTTAGGGCCCATAGATCAAGTCAGGCCTATGACTACCTGTTTCTTTCTCTTTTTTTAATTTAAATTCTTTATTTTTTAAAGTATTACATAAGTATTCTTTTTCCCCCATTTACCTCTCCCTGGCCACCTCCCTCCTTCCCCAGATTGTTTGTTTCTTACAGCAAGTAAGTTAAGAAGGATTTTCACACTTTTAAATGGCTTTGAAAGAAAGAAAAAAACGAAGAGGAATATGCAAGAAAAACTATTTGTGGCCTGCAAAGCCTAAAATATTCACTGTCCAGCCTTTACATAAAAGGTTTTAAAATGTTGATTTAGTAAAATGAGAGGAATTTAGCTTAACCTCAAATTGCCTCCTGTAGGACAAGAAAATATAAAGCATTTACATTAATTTGAATGCCATTAACCCATAATTTTTTTTATAATTAAATCTAAATTAGATGAACATTTACACATTAAATGTTTAAGCAGATGAATTATGTAAACAATATTATTAAGAACATATTAAATTACAAAGAGAGCAGACTGGTGTTGAGGATTTCAATGCAGGAATTGTTATACCAATACTAAAAGTAAATGTTTAAAATGATGGTTAAGTGGCATTGTTAGAAATGTCTCCACTAAGTAAGTATATCAGAAATGCCCCTGACTTCACTAATTACAAAATGAAAATCTCTTCAGCTTCCTTATCATGGAAGAAATGCTAGCCTATTATTCTATTTACTTAGAAATAGGGAGATGTTCTTTACTATAAAAACTCAACTATGATTCTTTGTCCATGGCACCCAGAGCTGTGTCTGTCATTAATCCTTTTTTTTTTTTTGAGAAAGTACCCAGAAATTTTTTTTTCCTTTTTTTTAATTAAATCTTTATTGTTCAGATTACATTTGTTCCTCTTTTATTCCCCCCCCATAACTCCCCTCCTCCCAGTTCCCGCCCCACCCTCCGCCCTCATTCCCCACCCACTGTCCTCATCCATAGGTGCACGATTTTTGTCCAGTCTCTTCCCGCATCTCCCATTCCCCTTTCCCCCCCAAGAATAGTCTGTCCATTCCCTTTCTATGTCTCTGATTCATTATAATCACCAGTTCATTCTGTACATCAGATTATTTATTCACTTGATTCTTAGATTCACTTATTGATAGATGCATGTTTGTTGTTCACAATTTGTATCTTTACCTTTTTCTTCTTCCTCTTCTTAAAGGATACCTTTCAGCATTTCGAATAATACTGGTTTAGTGGTGATGAACTCCTTTAGCTTTTCCTTATCTGTGAAGCTCTTTATCTGACCTTCAATTCTGAATGATAGCTTTGCTGGGTAAAGTAATCTTGGTTGTAGGTTCTTGGTATTCAGCACTTTGAATATTTCTTGCCATTCCCTTCTGGCCTGCAAAGTTTCTGTTGAGAAATCAGCTGACAGTCGTATGGGTATTCCCTTGTAGGTAATTGAGTCTCTTTCTCTTGCTGCTTTTAAGATTGTCTCTTTGTCTTTCGCTCTTGGCATTTTAATTATGATGTGTCTTGGTGTGGTCCTCTTTGGATTCCTTTTGTTTGGGGTTCTCTGCGCTTCTTGGACCTGTAAGTCCATTTCTTTCACCAGGTGGGGGAAGTTTTCTGCCATTATTTCTTCAAATAGGTTTTCAATATCTTGCTGTCTCTCATCTTCTGGCACCCCAATAATTCTGATATTAGTGCGCTTGAAGCTGTCCCAGAGGCTCCTTACACCATCTTCATATTTTCGGATTCTTTTTTCATTTTGCTTTTCCGGTTGGGTGTTTTTTGCTTCTTCGCATTTCAAATCTTTGGCTTGATTCTTGCGCTCCTCTGGTCTGCTATTGGGTATAATATTCTTCATTTCAGTCCGTGAATGCTTAATTTCTAGTTTCTTTATCATAGCATCGAGGGTCTCATTGGTTTTCGTGAGTCTCTCATCAAGTTTATTGCAAGCCCTCAAAATTGCGTTTTTTAGCTCCATATCCTCCATTTCTGTCATGTTTTTTTTGTCTCCGCATTTTTTATGCTTTCTTGGTGCACCCCCTTGTGGTCTTTGTGCGCAGTCTTGTTGTAGTTAAGTCTTGATTGTTGTAGATAATACTGAGGGATTTGACCACCAGGCTGACTGGCTGTGAGAATCAGCTGTGTGGAAAAATTCTGTCCTCTGGGGAGGTGCTAATCTAGCCTTTGCCTGAGGCGATCCAGCAAATGGTTCTGCGCAGGGCTTGGGCAGGGCGGGATCAACAGGGCAGGCGGAGGGAGCAGTTATGGCTGCTCTCAGTCCCGTTCCTAGAGTCTCCGCTTCTCAGAACCCTGGCAGCCGCTGCAAACCTCGGAGAGAAAGCTGCCCTAGAGACTCGCCCGGATCTGGAGCCCAGAGTCTGAGACTTCCTCCCGACTAAAAACGACAACCGCGCCCTCAGCCACCAGCCCGCTTTGCGCGCGCACCTCGGTACCTTTGTATTTTCCACACTGCGCCTCCTCTGAGCCTCGGTTTGCTGTTCTCTTTCCTTCTAGTTGAAGAGTCTCTCCTCAGCCAGTATTCCTGTGGTTCTGGGTGATGTCTGTTCCGTCTTTTAGTTGTATTTTTGAAGTGGTTGTTTGTGGCAGCAGTCTCCGGTGTTTACCTATGCCGCCATCTTGGTTCTCGTACCTGTCATTAATCCTTATTAGGCTAATTAATGATGCTTTTTAGCAACTGGATTCTTTCTGCAAATATGGAAGGCTTCAGGCAAGTAGGTATAAAGAGCCTCACATGACACTAAAAATAGTCATTTGTATTATCAAACCTTTCAAACTTCAGAGGGACATCCACTTTTATATTGGTCTTCTTGCTATCTTGCTTCCAAACCTTCCATACAGTTTGCAGGAAATAAAATGAAGAAAATAACTGCTCAATCGGTTAGGTCATTCATTACTTCTACTGTGAAATGCTTTGTAAGCTAACTATTTCATGCTAGCATAAAGTATTCCCATCCATTAAAAAAATGCCAATCAATAAGCAAGCTAAAACAGAACATGCCAAGCACTGTACCTAGAACTATAGGCACAAGATAGGTACGTCAGGGTTCCTACCCTTCTGATAATTCATGCTCTCATAGGGAAAATAAACATGTCAACTCAAACCATAGAGCACAAGTACTAAATGTAAGACTCCGTGCTGCAGTGGCACACAAGAGGGAGCCACGAAATAATAAAACTACATTTCTTTTAAAAGTCATTTTTCTCTCTACTTCCCAGCTATTTGTTTATTTGATAAATATTTCAGTTTGCACCTGTTCGCATGGCAGTAGACAATGATGATGAACAAGACAGAGTCGATACTTTAAGGAATTTATGCTCAGAGGAAATAGGATGCAAAAGTAACTCTATTAAAATGTTGTAAGAAATGGATATATAAATTGGTTTTGGTCACAGCAGAGGGAAAAAAGACTTTACGTTGGATCAGCAAAGATGTCAGTAGAGCAATGCTGTTTGAACAGGACCTTGAAGGGCTTTGGGGGGGTCAATGGACAGACATCTTGAGTAGAATAAGCTTGCAAAAGGAGCCTGGGAAAATGTACCTTGAGTAGCTGTAGAGTACACGTAGGGGGAGGAGGAGATTAGAGCCAGATCTTCTGGACTTTGGAATGCCAAGTACCATGTTATCACACCATTGCTTGAGGAGAAACTTTAGCCTAAAACAGAGTCACTTGGAGGGCTTCTTAAAACTCAAGCTGTACCCCCAGTTACTAATTCAGTTGATCCAGGGTCAGGCGGAGAATTTCCATCTTCCAATAAGTTCCCAAGTGTTGCTGGCTAGTATTTGAGAACCGCTTCTGGAGTGTTAATCTGGTGAATGTGTGCAGGATGGTTTAGCAAGGGGGAGATTATAGGTGGAAATACCAGTCAGAAGACAGTTATACCCTTCCAGGAGAAAAGTGAGGGACTAAAGTGGAATCAATGGAAATAAGACAGTCAATTATAGACAAGGGATGGTGTTTTCAAATAAAAACCCAGCACTATGTTGTGGTCTTTTGTCCGACCACTGTACAACTGAAGCCAGTAAATTCATGGGTATTAAAACAATGTAAAATAAGAAATGAATTTCTATCAGTATAATAGTATCATTAATTCAACGTTCTGTATTAGTTCAAAGTCCTGTATTATTTAGAGCATTCATTTCCTTTGAAGTTATGTGAAAAGGCACCTTTTATTTCTTCTGGTATTGAATTTGCCTAAAACACAGAAGTAAACCAGGAAGGTGTGTAGATGTGAGACTATTTTTTTTAATGTAAGAAATTTATAAATGTACATGAAGATATAAACTTTGAGCTCATAATCTAAATTTGATGAGACCACAAAGGGTCTTCTAATCAATTCTTCTGCTCTCAGGGATAAATACCTTCAAAATGTATCAAGGTCTATAGTTGTATGTTGTATTTATGAAGATCCTGATGGTGAGACTTTTGAATGAGAGCAGCATAATGGGTTCTGGAGGGTTCAAATCACAATTCTTAAGGTTTTCAGTTTAGACTTAACCTGTGTATTCAATATTATTCTAACCTCTACCAGTTATTCCTACTAATTAGATACTAATAAGTAATTAAACACTATTCTTCTTTCACTTTTTCTAGGGACTTGTCCTGCAATAAGATAGAATTTATTGAAAAGAATGCATTTGATTCATTACCTCTTTTACAATATATGTAAGTTATAAATATAACCTCATTGTGTTTAGGGATCTCATAAAACATCATTGTAAACCTCTTTGTTATTTATTCTGAAGTAAGATTAAAATTTTATTTTAAGGGATAATCAACTTTACTAGAAAACTACTAAAGTTATGTAGCAAATCCTATTTGTCACTAGCATAGATTAGTGTGAGAATTCTGTCACATTCAGAATGAACCACTCTATCTGCACAGCAAAAGAAACCATCAACAAAACAACAAGAAAGCCCAGTCTATGGGAGAATATATTTGCCAATGATTTTTCCAATAAGGGTATAATCTCCAAAATTTACAGAGAACTCATACACCTTAACAAAAGGAAGATAAATAATTTTGCTCAACAAAAATGGGCAACGGGTCTAAATAGACACTTTTCAGAAGAGGACATACAGATGGCCCAGAGACATATGAAAACATGTTCAAAGTCACTAATCATCCGAGAGATGCAAATCAAAACAATAAGGAGATAACATTTCACACCTATCAGAATGGCTATCATCAACAAATCAACAAATGACAAGTGCTGGTGAGAATGTGGAGAAAAAGGAACCCTCCTGCACTGCTGCTGGGAATGCAGACTGGTATAGATACTGTGGAAGACAGTATGGAGTTTCCCCAAAAAGTTAAAAACAGAACGAACCATTCTATAGCAGTGGTTCTCAACCAGGGTGATTTGGCACCAGGTGACACTTGGCAATAGCCAGAGTGTTTTAGTTGTCAGAACTGTAGATTTCCTACTGCCATCTAGTGGCAGAGGCCAGAATTATTGTTCAAGGCAAAGGACAGTTCCCCATAATAAAGAATTATCTAGCCCAAAATGTCAATAGTGTTGAGGTTGTGTAACCTTTTTTCAGAGAAATATAGATCAGTTTAATACAAGCCTTTTTTGTATCTAATGCACCACATGTATAAACATGAAAGCATAAACCATAAGCAAATATCTCCCATAGTAAGAATTTTAGTGTATAGAGGGAGTATTGAGTTTGTTTTATTATATATAAATTAGAATCTCTGCTAAAGGATAAGTGATCTGAAAGTATTTTTTCTCTTCTTTTGCTTGTGTCTTTTTTAATAGAAATCTTGGTTGCAATTTAATCACAAAAGTGAACTTTGGAACATTTCAGACCTGGCATGGAATGCAGCTGTTACACAAGTTGTAAGTGAAATAGAAGATGAACACATGTAAAAGCTATGTGTAAAAACTTCATACAGTGATTGGTTGGCTGGGTATAAGCTCAGTTTGAACTAGAGAAGAATGGCTTAAGAGCCATTCTTTTTTTTTTCTTTTTTAAATGAGGAAACTAAGGTACGAAGAGTCCAAGAGCCTTGTCTAACTGATATATGCCATGCTCTGCTTCCCCAGACCTGACCTTTGGCATGGGCTTGTTTTCAAGAAGTGAGGGGGACCGGCGCGGTAATACTGACTTGAGAGGAAAATTTATTTCAGCACTGGGAATAAAAGTTTGGGTCAATTAAGAAATTTATTTGATTGATATGTAATCAAAATATTATTTATTTTTTAAACAAACATCCATTAAATTCCTAGTAAATGTCAGGCACTAATAGTTAAGAAATTGACAAGTAAATAGGTGATTACATACATTGTAATTGACAAGTAAATAGGTGATTACATACATTGTAAGAAAGCCTGTAATGCAAGAATACACATAGGAGTATGTGATAGGAGCATGGCTTTCACCAAAGAATTAGGTCTATTTTTCTCTTTAACTGGATGGTTTACACTGGATTTTTAAAAATTTCTGGAGATGAAAGAAAGCACCTTGAATTATGAGGACATTAGAAATGGTATTTCCTTGCCCTACCTGGCTTGCCTCAGTGGATAGAGTGTCGGCCTTTGGACTGAAGGGTCCCAGGTTCGATACTGGCCAAGGGCACATGCCTGGGTTGCAGGCTTGATACCCAGTAGGGGTTGTGCAGGAGGCAGCTGATCAATGATTCTCTCATCATTGATGTTTCTATCTCTCTCTCTCCCCTCTTTTGCTTGTGTCTGATATGAATAAAGAGATATAAAAAAGAAAAAAGAAATGGTATTTCCTGTAGAGCAGGAGCTTCCTATCAGCATAGTCACTAATGGGGTTTTCAATCTGAAAGGTTCTTCAGTATAGTTTTCTTTGCTATCTACTTCTTTCCTTTTTTTTTTTACTTTCTCTTCTCCACTTTATCATTCAGAGACTTGGGTAGTTCCCCAATAAAGAATCCTTTATAGCCCTGGCCTGTGTTATACAGTGGTTGGAGCATTGGCACATACAAGTAGGGTTTGCGGGTTCGATACCTGGTCAAGGGCACATAGCTGAGTTGTAGGTTCTATTCCTGGCCCTCATTGGGTCATGTGGTAGAGGCAACCAACCGATGTGTCTCTCTTACATTGATGTGTTTTTTTTCTCTCTCACTCTCTCTAAAAAGAGAAGTGGAAAAAATATCTTCAGGTGAGATTAACAACAAAAGAGAATGCTTTACAGATTCTAAGGGTGATCTCTGGGAATAGACAGAAAATGATTCTTTTCAACGTTCACATTTTGAACCAACAAAATGAATATAAACTTTCATGGCAGTTATTAAAAATGCAGACAATTTTAATTCTATTGCATTTTTCAGAATTCTACATGAAAATCCTCTGATGACGATTCAAGATCCTTATCTCTTTAATTTGCCAGCGTTGAAATATTTGTAAGTATTGCAACAATGTCATGGCTCATGAGATGATTTCTATTCTTACTTTTGTCAAAGATGAACTATTTTGCATTTTGACAAAAAACTCATAATTTAAATTTTAACTTGGTTATTCTCAAAAATGATTTATTGGCACATGAAAGTGATAAAGACTGTACAAGGGCAAGACAGCCAGCAGAGGAAGGGAGCAGTGTTGAAAAACACATTCTGACATGAAACATGTAGATGCATGTAGAAATACCATGGATCTCAGAAAGAAAAAAGGAATAAGTTGTACATTCTGTGTTTTTCAAAAAGAGTGATCAAATAGTGGTTGGAACAGAGAAGGGGAAGTAGGATGATGGTAACAAAATATCACATTGTACTGTTCACCAAAGTCATTAATTTGATGATGAAAATACATTAATTTGATGATGCAATACATTTAAATTTCTTCAAGAAGAGCTCTCTAAAATGATTATGTATGGAAAGTAAACTAAAGCACCTTGAATTATGGAGCTGGCTTGACAGAGAAGCCCGAATTTAAGTAAACGGATGTTGTTAAATGTCTTTTCAAGAATAGAATTTTTGTCTTTGGGTTCATATCATGCATGTTTGGTCTTTCTCCTTCAGAGACATGGGAACAACACAAGTGACATTTACAACACTTGATAACATTCTCATGACAGCTCCTGAGTTAGAGAAACTGTAAGTTGATTTTTCTTATATTTATTTTCATTTAGTTCTTTTGGGTTTGCTTTTTTATTTTCTTAAGTCAGGTTTATTGAGGTATAATTTGTATCTAAAATAATTGTCTCTTTTAAAGCGTACATTTTAGTGAGTTTTGATAAATGTGTAGTCTTGATAAATGTACCACCATCACATTAGAGATCCAGAACACTTTTATCATCCCCACAGGGCCCCTCATATTTCTTTTTTTTAAAATATATTTCTTTGTTGATTTCAGAGAGGAAAGGAGAAGGAGAGAGAGATAGAAACATCAATGATGAGAGAGAATCATTGATTGGCTGCCTCCTGCACACCCCTTACAGGGGAATGAGCTCGCAACTCTGACATGTGCCCTTGGCCGAAATCAAACCTGGGACCCTTCAGTCCACAGGCTGATGCTCTACCCACTGAGCCAAGCCGGCTAGGGTCCTCTCATATTTCTTTGCAGTCAGTTCCTCCTCCCACCACCAGCCCCTGTCAAGCACCGGTCTGATTTTTTATTGTTATAGTCCTGCCTTTTATAGAGTGTCTTATAAATGAAATCATGTAGAGCAAGTGTGTCAAATTCAAAGGCTAACACAGTCCAAATAAATGAGGCATGTGGCCATGGGCTGGATGTAGAATGTAGCTTTTTGTGTTTGGCTTCTTTCATGTAACATGATCCTTTTGAGATCCATCTTAGTTGTTGCATCTACCAGTAGTACATTTCCTTTTTTATCCCTGCGTAGTATTCCAATTGTGTGTATATATTAGTTTCTGTAGTAATCAGGTAATGGATATTTGAGCTGTTTCTAGTTTTTTGGCTATTATGAATTAAGTTGCTAAAAATACTCATATGCAGGTCTTTGTGTGAACATACGTTTTCATTGCTTTGGAGTAAGATACCTAAGGGTGGGGTTGCTGCATTATATGCTGAGTGTATACCTAACTAGTAAAAAAAACTGCTAAACTGTGTTCTAAAGTGGTTGTACCATCTTGCCTTCCCACCAGTGGTAGATGAGAGTTGCAATTGCTCCACATTTTCACCTGATCTTTATATTTCTGTGTTTTTTATTAACTAGCCTTTCTAGTAGGAATGCATTTGTATTGCAGTGTGATTTTAACTTGCATTTCTCTAGTAGCTGAGGGTGTGGAATGTCAATGTGAAAATATATTTTTTCAATGGAGTGTCTGTTCAAATCCTTTTGACATTTATCTTATTATTGAGTTTTAAGAGTGTTTTATATAAAGTCCTTTCTGTAAGATATGTGTTTACTAAATATATTTTCCAAGGTTGTGCCTTCTATTAAATGTATCACTGAAGACCATAAGTTTTTAAAAATATATATTTTTATTTATTTTAGAGAGGGAGAGGGAGAGGGAGAGAGAGAGAGAGAGAGATAGAAACCTCAATGATGAGAGAATCATTGATCAGCTGCTTCCTGCATGAAACCTACTGGGGATTGAGCCTGCATCCGGGCCTGTGCCCTGACCTTGAACCCAACTGTGACCTCTTGGTTCATACGTCAATTCTCAGTCTCTAAACTACACCGGCAGGCTGGTCTCTTTTTTTGTTTGTATATTTTTGATTGTCTTTTTTTAATATTCACGAGGAGATATTTCTCCTATTGAATTTTAGTGAGGGTGGAAGGGAGGAAAAGAGTGGGATAAAAGGAAGAGAGAGAGAGAGAGAGAGAGAGAGAGAGAGAGAGAGAGAGAGAAATATCAATGTGAGAGAAACATTTCAATTGGTTGATTGGTTGCCTCCTGCACGCCACAAAGCCATCATCAAAAACAAACTGTCTGCCCTAACCTGTTTGGCTCAGTGGATAGAGCATTGGCCTGCGGACTCAAGGGTCCCAGGTTTGATTCTGGTCAAGGGCATGTACCTTGGTTATGGGCACATACCCAATAGGGAGTGTGCAGGAGGCAGCCGATCGGTGTTTCTCTCTCATCGATGTTTCCAACTCTCTATCCCTCTCCCTTCCTCTTGTAAAAAATCAATAAAATATCTTTAAAAAAAACTGTCTATAACCTCAAAAATCTGCATCATGTCCCTTTTATAATTCTTCCTTCCCATTCCTCCTTGCCCACCCAATTCCTGTGCAAACACTGATCTCCTTCGTATTACTATAGGTTAGTTTGCATTTTCTACAATTTTATATAAATGAATTGTATAGTACCTACTCTTTTCTAATTGGCCTCCTTTATTCAGATGATTATTTCAAGACTAGAGGCCCAGTTCCCGAAAATAGTGAAGGGGGTGGGGGGGCAGGGGAGTGTCTCTCAGCCCAGATCCTGGTGGATGCCCAAATGACGGCTCCCAATAGGTAGTGGGCCTAGGCTAGCACTTGGACATCCATAGCATTGCTGTGGAGGCAGGAGTAGTTCCCACCACCACCTCTGTGCTCGCCAGCCATAAGCCCAGATTCTGCCTGAGAGGCATTCTCTCTGTGGGAGCGCTGATCATCAGGGGGAAGCTCCTGTGTTGAGCGTCTACTCCCTGGTGGTCAGTGCACATCATAGCAACTGGTCGTTCTGCCCTTTGGTCGATTAGCTTATTAGCCTTTTATTATATAGGATTAGTCCATATTTTGCCTAATGTTGTTTTGCCTATCAATAATTCATTTCTTTTTATTTCTGAATAGTATTTCATTAAGAATGGATATATCAGTATTTTTCAACATTGATGACTATTTGAGTTGTTCCAATTTTTGACTATTATAAATAAAGCTATTGTGAATATTTATATACAAGTCTGTTTATGGAAATATACTTCTGTTTCTCTTGATAAGTGCCTGAAAGTGGAATGGCTATGTCATATAGTAGGTGCATGTTTAAGTTTTTTAAAAAAACTATTTTCCAAGTAACTCCTTTGTCACTAATATAATTCTGTATGTTTCCATTTATAGTATCTTACCTAACCATTTGGCCTGCTGCCTCTGCCAATTTAAAAATAATATTGAGGCTGTTGCCAAGACGGTCAAACTGCTTTGTGAGACCGAATGTGTGACCAACACACCTTGTGGTGAGTCTCAATTGCCTGATGATAAACTTTTTAATTTTTATTTTGTTTTCACTTTTTATTTGTAATCAATGACGATACATTTTTAGGCAAATAAAGTAACTGTATTATTTTTATTCATTTAATCAGAGTTCAACTCTAAAATTTTAAGAACTACTCCTTCCTGAAAGTCAGATGAAGGGAAGGGTCTTACCATTATTGGCCACATCGTGTGTGTGGTGCTCTCTGCTGGGTGCTTTACTTCCAAATGAGAACTTGTTCATTAGTGTGTCACAGTTTGTAAACTCTTTTGTATGCATCAGGTTTCAATTACCCTTTGCAGTGTAGACATTTTTATTTTGTTTGTTTTTGCAAGTTTATGAAAAGAGTACAAATGATGCTGTTTTATTTGGAACCTGAGAGTTTTTGGATCCATCACCAGAAGCTGCTACTCAGCCCTTCTAAGGCATGGGAGGGCTCATTCTTAGACTGTCCAACTCTGAACTTGTGCTGAAGCAAAAGGTTTTCTATCCACCAAACAGTCGTGTGCTTTTAAGTATTTTTCTCCACATTAGGTTTATTGGCAGCTACTTGGTAACTTCCAAAATGTGCTTTTACGCCCAGAGAGCTTAAATACAAGTTTCCATCAGTGATCTATGCTACTTATATGAAGTCAGTGTTGCTTATTTTTCAAAACAATGTTTTGACCAATAATATTATTCTCTTCTGCCCCAACAGTGGGCAGATTAGGCATTTTAATCTCCTTTAAAGGGGAGTAAAAACAAGATCAGAAAGGGCTAAGAGCTGTCACCGCGTGCCCAGGTCTCCAGCTCCCAGTTGTGGGCTCTCCGCAAGCCCATGCTCTTTTCCAGGACGTTACCTCCTTCTCTCACCCTTATCACCACCAGCAATACTTTTAATTCTTCTGAAAATCCTTGTGTACCAGCTGCACAATGGCACACTTGACCTTCACACAGTCAGAATCTTGGGATGGTTCCCCAAGTACAGCTGAAAATATAAGAAATGACATGAAATGATAGCAAAGTAGGCATCTGACAAAAGTTATTTTTTCCCTTCCGTATTTTAGAACCCCAAGTATTATTCCATAGATTATTGAACATTCCACAGTGGTACACAACCTGGCAAGTCTCTTAACGTACATCCCGAGTGCCTGCCTAAATCTTAAGCACAGAGCGAGGGAAGACATATTGTTTTTTTCTATTTAGAGCCGTCTGTTATGGGGCTGGCATATGTGGAGGCAGGGCCCAAGTAAGGAATCGGTGGGTTAGTGGAGAAGGTTATGTCCAGATGAGGACGTGTTAGCAGGGGGTGTGAATCGTGGTCATCGGTGATAGTAGCAAGAACACAAGCATCCTGAAGAGTGGAGAGAGGAAGGCTCAGGCCCCTTCTGCATCTGAAGCAGGACAGGATGGGGTGCGTGAATGTGAGGAGTCACAGTAGATCCGCAGAGCGTCTACCTGAGTGGGTCTTCCAGCCCTGGCTTTTCTCCAGTAACGGGCAGTTGGCCCTTGGGGACCAATGGAATAATCCTAAATATAGTCACCATATGTCATGTTATGGAATGTTCTAAGTAAATAACCACTTTTTAAAAAGATACAGTTTCTCCTTTGGTTTTGTCAACAATCATAGATGTAAGTTGGGATTTATATTTCTCCTCTCCAAATGGCACTCAAATATTTGCCGATTCCCTATATATTGGACTGGGTTGTAGGCTCTGGACTGACAAATATCTGTCCCATGAGTCTTTCAATATCAAATGTGATTTCTTCTTTTTGGACAGATGAACAACTCCTATTAGAAGGACCTGTCATCAAAGCCTTGCAAGGCCGGCGGAACATCAGCACTGAGCTGACAATTGAGCCAGAGAGGGCATCCTCAAACAAAGAGAGCGACACTTCCTCATCTCTAGTGAGCAGCTAGGCTTTAGTGATAAAAGTGATGTTAATAGTGCACTAAATAACCAATTGCCTTATTTCTTGGAGGGAAATCTAGAAGATATAGAATCAACTTTATTACCATTCATTAAACTCCCTCTTTCAAGTGTACACGATGCAGATATGCCCCTGAATCATTTGAAAAACAACAGAATGAATCTTTCTGTTAAACCGGAACTTAATCATTCAAGTTTCAAAAATTAACCGAGGAAACTCTATTTTCTGGAATAGGCCTTCTGATGAGACTGCTCACCGAGGAGCAGGAAGTAAAGATATCCAACCCAGAGTGGGATGCGGAACAATGGAAAGATGAGAGGATGCACGCCCCCAGGAAGCAGGAAGAGAAGGCGTCCAATGAGGTGAGGACAGGTCCTGAAACACCTGACCTGGACTTTTAGTCAGTTTAGGACAGTGATGGCGAACCTATGACACACGTGTCAAAGGTGACACGCAAACTCATTTTCTTGGTTGATGTTTCTTTGTTAAATGACATTTAAATATATAAAATAAATATCAAAAATATAAATCTTTGTTTTACTATGGTTGCAAATATCAAAACATTTCTATATGTGACAGGGCACCAGAGTTCAGTTAGGGTTTTTCAAAATGCTGACACGCCGAGCTCAAAAGGTTCGCTATCACTCGTTTAGGACACGCCATGAAAGTACCCAGGTAGGAAGACCAGGGGCACCTCGTCTCAATCATGTCTTGATCATGTGACTTTGGCTTAGACAGTGATATTCTACTTCCCTCATTTAGAGATTTGTGCCACTGTTCCTAGAGTAGATGAGAAGAGGACCTAAATTCCAAGATAAACAAATTGTACAAGAAAATGCTAATGATCAGATTACATAACACATTAGATGTGGTATGTTCTTTCAGAGCCTATAAGATTTGGTATGTTGCTTAAGAACCATGTGGAAAGGTGGGGTTTTAGAATAGTAGTTAAAAATAAGCAATTCATTAGAATAGGCTAAAAAATAGTTTTTATGCTTTCCATATCTTTGTGGGGGTTTTTTAATGTTTTTGTTGTTGTTGTTGTTCTTTTTCTTCGCCTCCCCCTCCCCCCCTCGGTCTCCTCCTCCCATTCCCCTCCCTCTCCCCCTTCCCCCCTTCCTCTCACTCCTCCACCTCCTCCTCCTTCTAGCTCAGGCAAGAAGTGCCAAGATATAAGAAGGAAGTCATCATTGCAGCACTTGTGATTGCAGTAACGACGTTTTGCTTTGTAGTTTTCTGTCTCATCGTGGTAAGACAACAGTTAATTCAGATTTCCAATATATAGTCCATCTTTGAGGAGGTTCAGAACCCACAACCTGAAAATCAAAGCCACTGTCCTGTCTACTCCTACTTGATACTCTTCTTTAGTCATGAGCACTGAGATATGCTTTATTCTTTTTTATTAAAAATTATATTCCAGGGATGTTTAAAGGAAGCCCACTCCCAGAAATCTGTGAAAATGAAATCAAGATAACAAGCCATTAGACCATTGAAAAATATATATTTTTATTGATTTCATAGAGAAAGGGAGAGGGAGAGAGAGATAGAAACATCAATGATGGGCTGCCTCCTGCAAGCCCCTTATTGGGAGCAAGCCCGCAACCCAGGCATGTGCCCTTTACTGGAATCGAACCTGGGACCCTTCAGTCCACAGACCAATGCTCTATCCACTGAGGCAAACCAGCCACTAGACTATTTTGAAACTTAAGTTTGATATGCCAGAATTGATATGATAGCAAAATTTCTTCAACTCAAAATGAACGATGTTGAGTTGATGTACTCACAAATTACTCTCTTCCTGACTTCTTTTTTTGTTGGCTAAAATGAGGAGAGATATAGAATCTCCAACCTCATGGAGCTATGTCACCCTAGCAGATGGGACATGGCATAACGATAAAAGTGTGATCTTGTCAATTCTTAAGGTTTACTTAGCAGCTTCCTTCTCCAGTGTGTAAGGCATGGTGTTAGATTCAGTTAAAACACTGCAACCTAAATCCTGCATCAGGCTTCTCTAAAGCATGTCATGTTAGAGTCACCTGTTCCTAGAGCTTGTCTGTGTCGCTTTTGTTCAATTACATAATGGTGTACTTTCCCTTCAGGCAGACTGCTGACATTAAAAGAATGATTTAATAAGCTGACGATCTTGACTCTACCCCATAAATCCAACATAATATATTTTATTGACCCTTTCAACAGTCATGGCAGCCCTCCATTCCAGCCAAAGCCACCCCTCACCATAACCTAGCCACACCAGGCCCATTCCCACTTTTTAAATGCCTTTGCCCATCTAAAATTCCCTTATTGTGCTCTCCCTGGGAAAGTCCTGTGAATATCTCAAAAGCCAGCTCAGGTTCATCTTTCTTCATGAAGCTTTCCCGGAGTCTTCCAGTCATGCTGTTCCTAGTCCTTTTGTGAGCTGTGTCACTATTTTTTTTTTTTTTGAGGTAATAGTAAGGCATTTGCCTCCCTCGAGAACTTAAAAATATGGTAGACAATTTTTTAAAACTTGTCTCCCCAAGAGAGAAATACCTAGGTGAACACATCATGGAGCAGAGCAGAGCAGAGATGTGTAGAGACCAAGTGGCTTCAGACCCATGTGTTCCTAAGACTTTTGAAATGTCATCTTTTAATATTCTAATCAGTGGAAGAAAATGAAAAATGGGAATAGAAAAGCCACCTAATTATTTGAGAAGGAAAATAATAGATCTATATCCTCATCATAAACAAACATATTCATGTAAATGTAAAAAAAATAGAACCTGTATAAGTACTAGAAGAAAACAGAAGCAATATATTTATGATCTGGTGGCAGGAAATAGCTTTTTGAGTCTGATACCACAGGCAGAAACTTTCATAGATTTGACCAGCTTTTCTGTGACACCATTAGCAAACTTAGCACTGATTGATGCCAAGCACAGGATGAAGATGTTTCCATATACATATTGAGTGATTCAATCCCCTCAATACTGTGAGGAAGATAGTACCACCTTCTCCCATAGATGGAGATCGACTTAAGTTCCCAGTGGCAAGGTCAAAAGCAGGACCCTGTTTTGCCTGACTGCGAAATCTTTGCTTCTTACTCCACTGTTCTGTCTCCTTAAAGACAAAAACACTGGGGCCATGGCCGCTGTTGCTCAATAGTGAGAGCATCAGTCTGAGTGCCAAAGGGTCCCAGGTTTGATTCCAGGTCAAGGGCGGGTACATGGGTTGCAGGGCACCTGCCATGCAGGAAGCAACCAGTAGATGTGCCTCCATCATATTCCTATTTCTCTCTCTCTCTTTTTTCCCTCCTGCCCACTCCCTTCCACTCTCTCTGAAAAACAATGGAAAAAATATCCTTAGGTGAGGATTAACAACAAAAAAGAACACTGGGGAATATTTGAAACAATGAAATTCAGTGAAATCCACTAAGGATTAAGTTATTTTTTAAAAAAATATATACTTTATTGATTTTTTTCAGAGAAGGAGGGAGAGGGATAGAGAGTTAGAAACATCGATGAGAGAGAAATATCGATCAGATGCCTCCTGCACACCTCCCCACTGAGGATGTGCCCGCAACCAAGGTACATGCCCTTGACTGGAATCGAACCTAGGACCCTTCAGTCAGCAGGCCAATGCTCCACTGAGCCAAACCGGTCAGGGCAGGATTAAGTTATTTAATGTAAAAAGAGTTCCATAAATCAACAGGAAGACGACAATCCAGGGTGGAAGAGGGCAAGGGCTGTGAAGAGTAGGCTGTGTGTAGACATCTGTCACCCTATCTGTTGATCTTCTCATGGTTTATGGGGTGTGGATTTTATTAGCGAGGTCTTTGTCACCTCACAGTATGAAAGTTGTCTGATATTTTCTCCTAGTCCTTTTTATAATATTTGGGTTTTATTTTCTCAAATTAAAAAAAAAAAAAACTATCATTGGTTTCATTTGCTTTTCTTGTGGTTGACTGTTTTCCCCCTATATGAAAATCCAATTGTCTGAAAAAAGTTTTATTGAAGATCTCATTCTTTACTGACCTGAAATCTATCTTTTTGTGGACTCTGTTCTGTTGACCCAGTTATCTTTTTTTGTACCAGTAGCAGTATCACTGTACGTATATTTTGATTGATTTCATAGAGGAGGGAAGCGGGAGAGAAAGATAGAAACATCAATGATGAGAGAATCATTGATCAGCTGCCTCTTGCACATCCCCTGCTAGGGATGGAGCCTGCAACCCGGGTATATGCCCTTGACCAGAATGGAACACAGGAACCTTGTTTTCAGGCCAACACTCTGTCCTCTGAGCAAAACTGGCTAGGGCCTGTGTCAACTATATAATTCCAGTTCCTTTTTAAACTTCTTTTTGGAAGTTAAACTCCTCCTTTTTGATCTTTTTCATACATTTCATTACATATTTTCATTGCAAATGTCAGTTGGTCGGTTTATGTTTAAAAATCATCGTGGAATTTGAATAGGATTACATTGCATTTGTAGATTAATTTAAGGAGAACTGGCATCTTTACTATCTTGTAGGAACATAGTACTTCACTTTGCGTATTCTTTCGAAAGTCTTTCAGAAGAGTTTTAATGCGCCTTATACATTTTTTGTTACATTTACTTCCTTATACATTTTATTGATATTGCAAATGGACTTTCATTTGTATGGGATTTTTTTATTTTTAAAATAATTAAACCTTTATTGTTTGATTATTATCTCTTTTCTCCCCCCATAGCTCCCCTCCACCCAGTTCCCACCCCGCCCTCTGCCCTCACACCCCCACCCCCCACTGACCTCATCCATAGGTGCACGATTTTTGTCCAGTTTCTTCCCACATCCCCTCCCTTCCCCCACCCCCAAGGATAGTCAGTACACTCCCTTCTATGCCCCTGATTCTATTATAATCACCAGTTTATTCTGTTCATCAGATTATTTATTCACTTGATATTTAGATTCACTTGCTGATAGATGTGTATTTGTTGTTCAGAATTTGTATCTTTACCTTTTAATTTTTCTTCCTCTTCTTAAAGGATACCTTTCAGCATTTCATTTAATATTGGTTTGGTGGTGGTGAAGTCCTTTAGCTTTTCCTTATCTGTGAAGCTCTTTATCTGACCTTCACTTCTGAATGATAGCTTTGCTGGATAAAGTAATCTTGGTTGTAGGTTCTTGGCATTCATCACTTTGAATATTTCTTGCCACTCCCTTCTGGCCTGCAAAGTTTCTGTTGAGAAATCAGCTGACAGTCGTATGGGTACTCCCTTGTAGATAACTGACTTTTTCTCTCTTGCCGCTTTTAAGGTTTTCTCTTGGCATTTTAATTATGATGTGTCTTGGTGTGGTCCCCTTTGGATTCCTTTTGTTTGGGGTTCTCTGCGCTTCCTGGGCTTGGAAGTCTAGTATTTTCACCAGGTAGGGGAAGTTTTCTGTCATCATTTCTTCAAATAGGTTTTCAATATCTTGCTCTCTCTCTTCTTCTGGCACCCCTATAATTCTGATGTTGGTACGCTTGAACCTGTCCCAGAGTCTCCTTACACTATGTTCGTATTTTTGGATTCTTTTTTAATTTTGCTTTTCCGGTTGGGTTTTTTTTTTTGCTTCTTCGTATTTCAAATCTTTGACTTGATTCTTGCTATCCTCTGGTCTGCTGTTGGGAGTCTATATAATATTCTTTATTTCAGTCAGTGTATGCTTAATTTCTAGTTGGTTCTTTATCACAACATCGAGGGTCTCACTAGATTTCTTGAAGATCTCACTACATTTTTCGGCGGTCTCACCAGTCTTTTCGAGGGCCTTAATAAAAATTTGGTGGCTTCTAGACAGTTCTTGAAAGACCTTAAAAATGTGGTTTTGAACTCTATATCCAGCAGTTTGCTTTCCTCCATTTCTGTCATTTGTGTCCTTTTTCTTTGTCTTTGCATTTTGGCTGCTTCCCTGTGTTGATAGAGTGGCTTTCTGTGCTAGATGTCCTACAGGGCCCAGTGGCTCAGTCTCCCCAATTACCTGAGGTGGACATTCTTGGTGCACCCCCTTGTGGGCTTTGTGCACAGTCTTGTTGTAGTTAAGCCTTTATTGTTGTTAGTATCGCTGGGAGGAATTGACCTCCAGGCCAATTGGCTGTAAGTATGAGCTGTGTCTGCAGTGGGAGAACTTCTGTGCTGAAGACACCCTTCTGGGGCAAGACTTGCTTCAGTGGGGCTTTAGTACTCACTGAGTCTGCCCCCTGAGTGTGACCCTTATGGATCTGAGGAGTTGTAATCTGGATGGTTGCATTCTGACCACTGGGTACACTGGCTCTTGGATCTAAGGAGGTGCTAATTTAGCCTCTGCCTGAGGCTACGCAGCAGGAGCCATGAAGAGATCTACAGATTCCCCTTCTTTTTGGGGGGTTTGGAGGTGCCCAGAAGAGGCCCAACTGTGAAGCAATGCAAGCTGCTGTAGGGCCTTGGGCCTTCTCTTGGAAGTTCTGAGTCTGTCTGGTCCAGCTACAATTTGTTGAGTAATTTTCAGATTGCAAAGGGCCAGGGCATTCATATGCAAATCCTCTTCAGCAGCATGGGTGGAGCGGGGTCTCAGGGAATCAACAGGGCAGAGCAAGCAGGTATGGCTGATCCTCAGTCCTGCCCTAAGGGGCCCCGCATGTCAGTGTCCCAGTAATGGCTGCAAGCCCCTCTGAGGGAAAGCCACCCTCAACTTCCGAGTTCTGCCCACTGTCAGACAGTCCCGTTTCTCCCCGTATGATTCCTAGGTCCCCAGAAACTTCCCGGAACTGGAGTTCAGAGCAGTCGGGAGCTTGTGACACCCTCCCGATTCAATAAGAAAGCCACGTCCCTTTCCGCGCGCTCAAGCCTCCGTACCTCTGCACTTTACTTCTGAAGCTCCTCTGAGTCTCAGTGTGCTTTTCTCTTTCCTTCTAGTTGTAGAATTTCCACTCAGCCAGCCTTCCTGTAGTTCTGGATGATGTCTGTTTTGTCTTTTCATTGTATTTTTGAAGTTGTTGTGGGAGGCAGCCATTTCCGGTGTTTACCTATGCTGCCATCTTGGTTTCTCCCCTATTTCATTTTTTATTAGTTACTTGTGGTATGTAGGAAAGCTATTGAGATTTGCATGTCTTGATTTAGCCATATTACTGGATTGTCATATTACTTCCAATAATATTGTAATCTATGCTCTTGGGCTTTTTAGGTTGTGCATCATCTCATGTGCAAATACGTTTTGTCTCTTTCTTCCCAGTACTTCATTTTTCCTATTACATTGATTAGGACCTCCTCGACAATGATAAATAGTAACAGTACTAACAGGCATCCTACTCTTGTTATTGACGTAAAACAGAGCTGCTGTGTAGGTTTCTAGTAGATACTTTCATTTTCTTTGCTACTTCTAAGAGTTTTTATTGGGAATTATCTGCTCTTATCTGAAACAGCCAAGAAAATGCACTGCCAGCTGCATGCAAGGTCCTACCTTAGGACTATGGAAGAGTCAAAGAACGAGGCAGAGTTCCTGTCCTCAAAAAAGTTACCATCTCACCTAAAAGAGAAGGAATAAAGCTTTAGAAAGAGTGGTCATTGTATGAATAATCACGATGTTGTTTTCTTCCAAAATAGATTTTTCGGAGGAAGTTACAAAAAAGAGGAAGCTCAAGGTAAATACGGATCTGGAGATTTTTAAAGTAGAATTTTATAAGGAGAGGAACTTCCTCTTTCTGTAAGCGGCCAGAGGTGACCTCTGAAAATGGTTCATTATTCACTTGAGTCAGAAAACCCCACAAAATCATGAAAGTCAAGAGATTTAAACCTTTGTGTTCACTTTAAGGACACTCGTGAAAGTACACGGGTCATCAAGGGTACGCATATCTGAAAACCACCAAGCATCTGAAGGATGTCACTTTATAGGAGCAATGTGTGCCATTGTGGCATTACAGTGGTGGAGTTGGTAGGCTTGCTCAGGCCAAAGAGAGAGGCTGGGTCAGGATTGGGTGCAGGTTGGTGACCCCAAAGAGTGCTGAATTTTTTCTGCTGTTAACGTAAAAAAAACAATTGTAAAGAATTTTTGTGAGTTTATTTGAGCCAAACTGTCAACATGCTGGGAAGCAGAACCTCTAGGAATTGAGGTAATGCTCCAAAGAATGGCAGGTTACATCTTTATTTATACACTAGGGGCCCAGTGCACGAAATTCGTGCACTAGCTGGAGGGGGGGGGAGTGTCCCTCAACCCAGCCTGCCCCCTCTCACATACTGGGAGCCCTCAGGCGTTGACCCCCATCACCCTCCAATCGAAGGATTGAACACTTGCCCAGGCCTGAGGCCTCTGTCAGAGGTGTCAGGTCTGAGGCAGGGGATCCCCAGCTACAGCCGATTGCAGGCTCCGCCCCTGCCCAGGCTTAATGCCTCTGGCCGAGGTGTCATGCCTGGGCAGTGGGGACCCGCAGCTGCAGCGGCCCTGTGATCGCAGGCTCAGCTTTAGGCCCAGGCAAGGGACCCCTCGCTCCCGGGATTGCCAGTTTCGCGCGTGCCCAGCTCCCATCGCTGGCTCCACCCCTATTTCCCGCGATCACTAGCAAGGGCGGCAAAGGCACCTGATTCTCCAAACATGGCTGGGGGACAGGGCAAAGGTGGCCCCCAGGGCCGCCTTTGCCCTGCCCCCCGGCTCTTAACTCCCCCCCTGGGTTTCCAATCACTGTCATTGGGAGGGGGCTTCTTCCTGCTTTCCCTTTCCCCTCCTTGCATTGTGCCTACATATGCAAATTAACTACCATCTTTGTTGGCGCTTAACCACCATCTTAGTTTGCAGTTAATTTGCATATCGCCTTGATTAGCCAATGAAAAGGGTAGGACTCCTAAGCTAATTACCATGTTTCTCTTTTATTAGATTAGATTGCAATCAAAAGAAAGGGATGTAGGTGGAATACATGAAACCCATTGGTGATAGATTAAGAAGGTGGGATAAAGCAAAGCAGGAAAACCTCTGGGATAGGAGAAAAAAGTGAAATGATGGACATGTGCTGCTTTTACATAGATGGATACAGGATAGTTCAACATCATTAACAGTTGACAATTAACTTGACAACATAACAATGAGGAAATGTGCAGGTGATATTTGTTGCACCCTGAAGGGTCCAGAAAAAAGAGGAATTTACAAATTACCCAGACGCTTCACAAATATGTTATCTTAGAGGCAAAAAGACAAATGGGCTCAGTAAAGATCTAAGTTGATCTTTGTCAGGGAAAATACTGGCCTAGGACATGACAACCCACTATAACCTGTTTGCAGTTAAATATTTAATTTTCAGACCATCTTTTGTGGTTACTTTAGGTCTCTGAGTCTGCAAGACTGCCATGCGGGCCTCCCCTGAGCTTGTCAGGTTAGCATGTGGCCCCTTTTGTCCACACTGCACATGCCTGAAAATGCAGTAAGCAACACTGAAAATCCTACCTATACCCCATGCCAAGCCACATACATAGGTCTCCCAGAGACATTGCAGGGCCATTTTAAACTGTCACAGAGAATTGGAAGCCCAGCACGCAAGGAATCATTTTCAAGGTCCCAGGTCTGTGGTGATTTTGCTCAGGAATATGGACCCAGGTACCCAATTAGTCTGAATAAGACCAGAACTATATGTGTGAGAGTCATGGAGAATGGCATGAATCACTAACTGTTGGTATGTATTTTCCTCCAACAGCTTTTTCTCCAATTTCAAAGCATCAAAGGCATCATCAGACATTGACATAGAGGTAAATTTGAGGAGGACAAAGTACTGTGGCGGGAAAATGCATGGGAAATGTAGAGTTCATGTCTCCCCATCTGTTTTCTAGGAACGTGGATTTTGGAGAAAGTGGCCTCTTTGGCTGAAAAATACTTATGGCAGCAAGAAAAACAAAGGGAAGTCAGAGGAGCAGGAGTTGTTCCAAAAAACGTAAATAATTGGGAACACTTCGAATTCTTATCTAAAATGAGGAAATAATGAATAGTTTAATTGTTCCTTTCAAGAGTCAAAGCCTTGACCTTCTTCTTTTTCTTCTTACCCTAGGAAGCGGAGTACATCCTCCCCTTCATTAACACACATTGACGCAGAGTCTGCTGCGGACACAGGAGGGGAATGTTCTACCTAAAATCTCAGAAATGAACCCCACCTTAAGGATTATTAATTAAGGCTTATTAATAAAGCATCCCGGTGCGTAAAATTCGTGTATGACGGGGGTGGGGAGGGTGGGGGGCGGGGTTGTGTGACCCTCAGCCCAGCATGCACCCTTTCCAATCTGGGACACCTCGGGGGATGTCGGACATCCCTCTCTCCATCCGGTACCAGTGGCTCATAAGCACTCTCCTGGCTGCCTGCCTGATTGCCTCTTAGTGCTTCAGCCTGCCAGCCTGATCGCCACCTAACCACTCCCCTTAAAGCCCAATTGATGCCTAACTACTGCCCTGCTGGCCTGCTCGCCCCCAACTGCCCTCCTCTGCTGGCCCGATCTCCCTCAGGTGCCGTCCTCAACCAGCCCGTTCAACCCCAGCTGCACTCCCTTGGCGGACCGATCGCCCTCAGCTGCCATCCTCTACTGTGACCCATCTCCTCCACTGGGACCCACCTCCTTCACATGAGGTGGCAGAGATGCCTTTACTGGCCTCCTCTGTGCCATGCGGAGCCATGGGACCCCTAGGCCTCACCACGTGGAGCGACCACTGGGCACTGCCTCTGCTGTGCACGTGGCGATCTTGTGGTGGCCATCTTGTGATCGCCACCCTGTGATGACATCGTGTGCAAGGACGCGAGGACCACCTAGACCAGGGGTGGGCAACCCCTGTCACATGTGCCAAACATGGCATGCCACTAAGTTTTGCTGGCATGCGAAACCCTCTCATAATCTTCCATTTACAATTTCTTTCTTAATATTGACTTTTTTATTTTTCAGATAAATTCAGTGTAGGTGCATCTTAGATAAATAAACAATTTTACATAACAAGTTATCTTAAAGACCATAGACATGGATTGACGAGAGAGGGGAAGAGCAATTTCTATGCGTCCGCCTTAACTCTTCCTGCCTTTCTATATCCCACCAGTGTTTTGGTTTCATCCATATATGCTTGTGAATCTTTGTTCTCACTGATGAATTTTGTTAAGTCTCGTAATAGGAATAGTCTGACGGATGAAAGTAGTAGCTTGTGCATATCTCTGAAGGTCACAAAATATAAAACTGATGTAAAATCTCTGTCATCAGTAATGCAGCAGCAAAAGTCCCACTGATAATATCAGAGTCATAAAGTTTTCTGTCAGACTATCAGTGTACATGTATACATTAAAAAATAAATGTAGCCCGGACTGGTTTGGCTCAGTGGATAGAGCTTCGGCCTGCGGACTGAAAAGTGCCGTGTTCGATTCCGGTCAAGGGCATGTACCTTGGTTGCGGGCACATCTCCAGTTGGGGGTGAGCAGGAGGCGGCTGATCGATGTTTCTCTCTCATGGATGTGTCTAACTCTCTATCCCTCTCCCTTCCTCTCTGTAAAAAATAAAATATTAAAAAAATAAATAAATGTTAAAAACACTGGAGTTTGCTGCCTCGAACAACCACTTCAAAAATACAAATAAAAGACGGAAAGGACATCATCCAGAACCACAGGAAGGCTGGCTGAGTGGAAATTCTACAACTAGAAGGAAAGAGAAAAGCATACCGAGACTCAGAGGAGGCGCAGTGCGGAAGTAAAAAACTAAGGTGCAGAGTGCATGCGGAGGGAGCTGGTGGCTGACAGCGCGGTTGTCGTTTTCAAATGGGAGGGAGTTTCAGGCTCTGACCTCCAGTTCCGAGCGAGTCTCTAGGGACCCAGACTCATAGGGGAGAATCGGGACTGTCTGGCATTGGTCACAACCCGAGGGCAGCTTTCTCTCCTTGGGGCTTGCAGCGATTCCCGGGACACTGAGAAGCAGAGCCTCTGAGGGCTGGACTGAGAGCAGCCATAACTGCTAGCCCCGCCCTGTTGATCCCCTGGGACCTGCCCCGCCCAAGCCCTGCTGGGAGGCTTTTGCTGGATAGCCGCAGGCAAAGGCTAGATTAGCACCCCCCTAGAGATCCAGGAGCCAGGAAGCCCAGAGGTCAGAGTGGGACCATCCAGTTGGCAGCTCTGTGGGACCATAAAAGACACACTCAGGGGGCAGACTCAGTGAGCACCAAAGCCCCACTGAAGCAAATCTTGCCCCAGAGGAGTGTCTCCAGCACAGAAGTTCTCCCACTGCAGACATAGCTGATTCTCACAGCCAATTGGCCTGGAGGTCAATTCCTCCCAGCGATACTTACAACAATAAAGGCTTAACTACAACAAGACTGTGCACAAAGCCCACAAGGGGGTGCACCAAGAATGTCCACCTCAGGTAATTGGGACACTTAACACGGAAAGGCACTCTATCGACACAGCGAAGCATAAAAAATGCCGAGACAAAGAAACAGGACACAAATGGCAGAAATGGAAGAAAGCAAACTGCCGGATATAGAGTTCAAAACCACACTTTTAAGGTCTTTAAAGAACTGTCTAGAAGCTGCCAAAAAATTTAGTAAGGCCCTCGAAAAGACTGGTGAGACCGCCGATAAATGTAGTGAGATCTTTAAGAAATCTAGTGAGACCCTCGATATTGTGATAAAGAACGAACTAGAAATTAAGCATACACTGACTGAAAGAATATTATACAGACTCCCAACAGGACACCAGAGGATCACAAGTATCAAGTCAAAGATTTGAAATACAAAGAAGCAAAAAACACCCAACCAGAAAAGCAAAATGAAAAAAAGAATCCAAAAATACGAAGATAGCGTAAGGAGCCTCTGTGACAGCTTCAAGCGTAACAACATCAGAATTATAGGGGTGCCAGAAGAAGAGAGAGAGCAAGATATTGAAAACCTATTTGAAGAAATGATGACAGAAAACTTCCCCCACCTGGTGAAAATACTAGACTTCCAAGCCCAGGAAGCACAGAGAACCCCAAACTAAAGGAATTCAATGGGGACCACACCAAGACACATCATAATTAAAATGCCAAAAGCAAAAGACAAAGAGAGAATCCTAAAAACAGCAAGAGAAAGAAAATTAGTTACCTACAAGGGAGCACCCATACGAATGTCAGCTGATTTCTCAACAGAAACTTTGCAGGCCAGAAGGGAGTGGCAAGAAATATTCAAAGTGATGAATACCAAGAACCTACAACCAAGATTACTTTATCCAGCAAAGCTATCATTCAGAAGTGAAGGTCAGATAAAGAGCTTCACAGATATGAAAAAGCTAAAGGAGTTCACCACCACCAAACCAGTATTATATGAAATGCTGAAAGGTATCCTTTAAGAAGAGGCAGAAGAAGAAAATGGCAAAGATACAAACTATGAACAACAAATACACATGTATCAACAAGTGAATCTAAAAACCAAGTGAATAAATAATCTGATGAACAGTATGAACTGGTGATTGTAATAGAATCAGGGACATAGAAAGGGAATGGACTGACTATTCTCGGGGGGGGAGGGGTATGGGGGTGCGGGAAGAGATTGGACAATAATCGTGCACCTATGGATGAGGACAGTGGGTGGGGAGTGAGGGTGGAGGGTGGGGTGGGAACTGGGTGGAGGGGAGTTATGGTGGGAAAAAGGAGGAACCAAGGTAATAATCTGAAAAATAAAGGTTTAAAAAAAAATGTATTTTTCATCATCATATACTGTGCCTTTGTCGCTCGAATGAATTTTATTATTTCTTCAAGGTACTTCACATATGTACACCTTAGGAAATATCAAGTAGGCGTAACATGTTTTCAAAAAATTAGGGTTGGCACTCAGGAGAATTTTGAGTCAGATTTTGCTGGTTTTGGCACGAACTCACAAAAAGGCTGCCCACCCCTGACCTAGGCTTTTAGTAGTATAGTTAATAAAGCATGCATTTATCAATTCATAGCTAACTCTAGCCTTGAGGTAAGGAATTATAGTGTAAATAGTCAAGTATTTATATACAAATAAGAAGGGCCATAGGCAAGTAAAGCAGGGCTGAAGCTGGAATCCCTGGGGAAGCCAATACTTCCTCAAGCAGCAGTGTGGTCCATCCTGGTGAAGAAGTCTTCTCTTCCTTGTTTCCCCAATACACTCAATCCCTGAGAACTGGAGGACACCTCCTCTCCATGGGGTATAGATTATTCTGGTGCTCTGTCCCCTTGGCTCACCAGTTATAACACTAGTGGCCCAGTGCATGAAATTCTTGCACATTAAAAGAGAATTAATGAGAAGAAACATTTTGATATTGCTATTTGCCCTTTCTCTATAATAGAAGTGTCATAGATGAAAGAAATTAGTAAAATGTATATAAAATTTCCCTCCTGTCTGAGTCTGGGGCATGCTGTGGGACCTAGAGTCAAGTCCCTGCCCACCACCCTCATGCAGTTCGAAAATGCAGGAGACCCAGACCCAGCCGGCCACATCCCCACTGGGTGAGACCTAGACCCGGCTGGCCACACCCCTGAGAAGCCCCTCCAGGTGGGGGCACAGCCTCAAGCCTCCCAGCCTGGTGCCGGGGTGGGGGATGCGGCCTGAGGTTCCCCATCAAACCCCACCAGGCAGGGGGCACCGCCTGAGGTTCTCATCAAGCCTTGCCGGGTGGCGGGCATGGCCTGAGGTCCCCCGGCCCAGTGCTGGGGTTGGGGGGCGCAGTCTGAGGTCTCCTGGCCTGGCACCAGGGCAGGGGGCCGAGTCTGAAGTCTTCTAGCCTGGAGCCGGGGTGGGGAGCATGGCCTGAAGTTCCCCGTCAAGCCCTGTGGGCCGGGGGCACGGCCTGACTTCCCCCGGCCCAGTGCTGGGACGGGGGGCACAATCTGAGGTCTCCTGGCCCAGAGTCAGAGCAAGGGACGTGCCTTGAGGTCCCCTGTGAAGCCCAGCCTCCCCACTCCCTCTCTCCCCGCAGCATCATACAAGTGCTGAATGGGGACGCACCCAGGCAACTTGATGTTAGTGTTGGGGGCAGAAGTGCCCGCCCCTGGCCCTGCCCACAGACTAGTTGTGACTGGGACACCGTAATGGACAAATTAGAATATTATCTCTTTATTATATAGACGAGAGGCCTGATGCATGAAGACATTCGTGCAATAGGCCTTCCCTTCCCTTGGCTGCTGGCACCAGTTTTCCTCTGGCACCCGGGACCAAGGCCTTTGCTCTGGCTGGGCTCCAGTCAGAGCCCCACCCCAGGTATCAGGCCTCATGTCTCTGCTGATCCTGGGGCGGGGAGGCCTCGGGGCTCTGCTGATCCCGGGGCCTGGAGGCTGTGAGGCTCCGCTGATCCTGGGGCTGGGAGGCTTCGCGGATATGTTTGGTGCCAGGGGCCGGGAGGCCTCGCTGCTCGGCCGGCTTCTGGGCCATTTGGCTTTGCTCCACTGCTTGGAGCCTATGTATGCAAATTAACCGCCATCTTTGTTGGCAGTTAATTTGCATATCGACCTGATTAGCCAATGGGAAGTGTAGGGAAGGTACGGTCAATTACCCTTTTTGTCTTTTATTAGATAGGATATTTGACTACCTATCCATAGAGGTGTGAACAGGAATGTGGTGGATTAATTATATTTTCTAGAACCAGCACTTGGTAACTATCCTCAAGATGCAGCTAAAGGGATGGTGAACAGCTAGATGCCTGAAGCAGGGTGACCTGGGAGAACAGGCAGAAGAAGGAGGAAGATGTGGGCCAGTGCTGCACATTCATCCCTGACAACACAGCACACAGACCATCACTAAGACCCTAAGGCAGTGGTTTTCAACCTTCTGGCCCTTTACATACAGTTGCTCATGTTGTGACCCCAACATAAAATTATTTTCATTACTACTTCATAACTGTAATGTTGCTAGTTATGAATCGTAATGTAAATATCTGCTATGCAGGATGGTCTTAGGCGACCCCTGTGAAAGGGTCACTCAACCGTCAAAGGGGTGGCGACCCACAGGTTGAGAACCACTGCCCTAAGGCATTGGCAGCTTTAGCTTATGAGTGAGCTGGAACCTGGGATTGAGGGTCCTTTCTCTGATGCACTAGAGTAGCAGTTCTCAACCTGTGGGTCGTGACACATTTGGGGATCGAAGGACCCTTTCACAGGGGTTGCCTAAGACCATCAGTAAACACATATAATTAAAGAGTGTCCCAAAATTAATGCAAAAAGTAATTTTGATAGAAAACACAGGTTTATGATTAAAAATTGTAAATTTTTTATTGATTCACAAAGTATACAGTATAGGGTTATGTATGAAATAGCATATCGGATAAATGGTCTCCATGGCTTTGCTGCCACATACGCCTGAGAAACAATTCAATTACTGCATAAGTCATTTCCTGGTGGTGTAATTTCCCGTTTTGGTGATCAGAATTGGCCACCCAGATCATGCTATTTAAAGACGTTGGACTTTTTTCTTTGGGGTTCTTGAATTCTAAGGTTTATTCCAACATGCCCACGACCACCCACGCCTTGATGGAGGAAACTGAGCACTGTATCAACGAAATTCAGCCACATTTATGCAAAACGGTCACAGAAAACTTCAACACAAGAGTGCGTACGTGCCCTGACTGGTTTGGCTCAGTGGACAGAGCAGCCATGGGCAAACTACGGCCCTCAGGCCAGGTCCGGCCCGTTTGAAATGAATAAAACTAAAAAAAAAAAAAGACCGTACCCTTTTATGCAATGATGTTTACTTTGAATTTATATTAGTTCACACAAACACTCCATCCTTGCTTTTGTTCCGGCCCTCCGGTCCAGTTTAAGAACCCATTGTGGCCCTCGAGTCAAAAAGTTTGCCCACCCCTGGGATAGAGTGTCAGCCTGCGGACTCAAGGGTCCCAGGTTTCATTCCGGTCAAGGCATTACCTTGGTTGTGGGCATATCCCCAGTGGGGAGTGTGCAGGAGGCAGCTGATAGATGTTTCTCTCTCATCGATGTTTCTAACTCTATCCCTCTCCCTTCCTCTCTGTAAAAAAATCAATAAAGTATATTTAAAAAAGAGAAAAAGAGTGTGTATGTGCCAGTGAAGCTGTGGAGGCCATTTACCCAATATGCTATTCCATACATTACCCTATAGGTATACTTTATGAATCAATAAGGAATTTACAATTTTTAATTATAAACCTGTGTTTTCTATCAAAATTACTTCTTCCATGAATTTTGGGACAACTTTTACATATTGTTTTTTGATTAATCACTATGCTTTAATTATGTTCAATTTGTAACAATGAAAATACATCCTGCATATCAGATATTTACATTATGATTCAGAACAGTAGCAACATTACAGTTATAAAGTAGCAACGAAAATGATTTTATGGTTGGGGGTCACCACAACATGAGGAATGTATTTAAAAGGCCAGAAGGTTGAGAACCACTGCACTAGAGCAATGGCTCCACATTCACCCCTTTGATTAGGAGCTACAGTGATGAGATGTCACACCATCCCATATGAGGGGGGGGGGGGTTCATCCAAGGGTTAATTGAAACCACATTGACCAAACAGCAAATTAGTCTTCTCCTAGACCAGTGATGGCGAACCTTTTGAGCTCAGAGGGTCAGCATTTTGAAAAACCCTAACTGAACTCTGGAGCCGTGCCACATATAGAAAATTTTCATATTTGCAACCATAGTAAAACAAATACTTATATTTTTGGTATTTATTTTATACATTTAAAGGCTGTTTAACAAAGAAAAATCAACCAAAAAAATGAGTTCGCGTCTCACCTCTAACAGGCGTGTCATTGGTTCGCCATCACTGTCCTAGACACTGTAGAGCATGAAAGTCAATCAATGTTAGGCAAGTTTGAAGAAGAGTTTAAATAAAAAATGGGGGAATTGTGAGAATAAACAAATCATCTTTTCTGTCAAAGAGCAGTTTAGACAGCTGCCATTTGTGACTGTGTGACTTGGCAGTCGCCATGTTGGCTGCATGGCTTGCAGCTCCCTTGTGGCCACCATCTTGAAATGGCAAAGCCCGGTCCCTCCCTTTGAATTAGCCAATCACAAAACACTGTGCGCCTGAGCGCCAATCAAGAGGAAGGGACAGGTCACATGCATCAGGGGTTATAAATCCCCGGGCAGACCACCTGCTCGGTGTGGGTATACTTCCAGATCACGTGTGCGCACCCTTCTACTTAGAAGTAAGGATGTTGGCCTTGCTGCCTGGCTCCCGAGTATGCTTTGTGCTCTACCAGGACCCCTGACTTTGGGGGCTCGCCTTATTTTTAACATCATCAACCAAGATTGATGACTCAGACTCTGCTGCTGAGACTGGAGCAGAAAGTACATCATAAAACTTCCACTGAACCCCATCCTCAGGCTTATTAGCATAGTTAAGCATGTATTTGAATGTATCAATTCATAGCTAACTCTAGCCTTGAGGTAAGGAATTAAAGTGTAAATAGTCAAATATTTATATACCAATAAGAAGGGCCTTAGACAAGACAAGCAGGGCTGAAGCTGGAATCCCAGGGGAAGCCTATACTTTCTTAAGCAGCAGTGTGGTCCAACCAGGTGAAGAGGTCTTCTCTCCCTTGTTTCCCCAATACACTCAGTCCCTGAGAACTAGCAGACACCTCCTCCCCCGGGTGTATAGGCTATTCTGGTGCTCTGTCCCCCTGGCTCACCAGTTATTTATAACTTACTTGACCTCCTAGGTAATTGGGGAGGCTGAACCACTGGGCCCTACAGGACACCTAGAACACAAGGCCACTCTATCAAAATGCGGAGACAAAGAAACATGTCATAAATGAAAGCAATGGAGGAAAGCAAACTACTGGATATAGAGTTCAAAACCATGGTTATAAGGTTATTCAAGAATCTTCTGGACACCTCCAAGAAATTTAGTGAGACCCTCAAGGATATGAAAAAGGACCAACAGAAATTAAGCATACACTGACCGAAATAAAGAATAATATACAGAGATCCAACAGTAGACTAGAGGATCCCAAGAATCAAGTTAAAGATTTGAAATACAAAGAAGCAAAAAACACCCAACTAGATGAAGAGAGACCAAGATGGCGGCATAGGTAAACACCTGAGATTGCTGCCGCAAACAACCACTTCAAAAATACAACTAAAAGATGGAACGGACATCACCCAGAACCACAGGAAGGCTGGCCGAGGACAGACTCTTCAACTAGAAGGAAAGACAACAGCATCCCGAGGCTCAGAGGAGGCGCAGTGTGGAAAATATAAAGGTACCGAGGTGCGCGCAAAAAGCGGGCTGGTGGCTGAGTGCGCGGTTGTCGTTTTCAATCAGGAGGGAGTCTCAGACTCTGAGCTCCAGATCCGGGCGAGTCTCTAGGGACTCAGACTCAAACGGGAGAAGCGGGATTGTCTGGCATCAGTTGAAACGTGAGGGCAGCCTTCTCTCCGAGATTTGCAGCCCTTGCTGGGGTTCTGAGAAGCAGAGCCTCTGGGAACAGGACTGAGAGCAGCCATAACTGCTCCCTCTGCCCGCCCTGTTGATCCCACCCCGCCCCACCCAAGCCCTGCGCAGAACCATTTGCAGGATCGCCTCAGGCAAAGGCTAGATTAGCACCTCCTTAGCACCTCCCCAGAGGACAGAAGTTTTCCACACAGCTGATTCTCACAGCCAGTCAGCCTGGTGGTCAAATCCCTCTAGTATTAACTACAACAATCAAGGCTTAACTAGAACAAGACTGCGCACAAAGACCACAAGGGGGTGCACCAAGAAAGCATAAATGATGTGGAGGCAAAAAAACATGACAGAAATGGAGGATATGGAGCTAAAAAACGCAATTTTGAGGGCTTGCAATAATGTGCTAGAAGCAGCCAATAAACTTGATGAGAGACTCACGAAAACCAATGAGACCCTCGATGCTATGATAAAGAACCAACTAGAAATTAAGCATACACGGACTGAAATAAAGAATATAATACAGACACCCAATAGCAGACCAGAGGAGCGCAAGAATCGAGTCAAAGATTTGAAATACGAAGAAGCAAAAAACACCCAACCGGAAAAGCAAAAGGAAAAAAGAATCCGAAAATACGAAGATAGTGTAAGGAGCCTCTGGGACAGCTTCAAGCGTACAAACATCAGAATAATAGGGGTGCCAGAAGATGAGAGACAGCAAGATATTGAAAACCTATTTGAAGAAATAATGGCAGAAAACTTCCCCCACCTGGTGAAAGAAATGGACTTACAGGTCCAAGAAGCGCAGAGAACCCCAAACAAAAGGAATCCAAAGAGGACCACACCAAGACACATCATAATTAAAATGCCAAGAGCAAAAGACAAAGAGAGAATTTTAAAAGCAGCAAGAGAAAGAGACTCAATTACCTACAAGGGAATACCCATACGACTGTCAGCTGATTTCTCAACAGAAACTTTGCAGGCCAGAAGGGAATGGCAAGAAATATTCAAAGTGCTGAATACCAAGAACCTACAACCAAGATTACTTTACCCAGCAAAGCTATCATTCAGAATTGAAGGTCAGATAAAGAGCTTCACAGATAAGGAAAAGCTAAAGGAGTTCATCACCACTAAACCAGTATTATTCGAAATGCTGAATGGTATCCTTTAAGAAGAGGAAGAAGAAAAAGGTAAAGATACAAATTGTGAACAACAAACATGCATCTATCAACAAATGAATCTAAGAATCAAGTGAATAAAGAATCTGATGTACAGAATGAACTGGTGATTATAATGAATCAGGGACATAGAAAGGGAATGGACTGACTATTCTTGGGGGGGAAAGGGGAATGGGAGATGCGGGAAGAGACTGGACAAATATCGTGCACCTATGGATGAGGACAGTGGGTGGGGAGTGAGGGCGGAGGGTGGGGCGGGAACTGGGAGGAGGGGAGTTATGGGGGGGAAAAAAAAGAGGAACAAATGTAATCTGAACAATAAAGATTTAATAAAAAAAAAACACAAAAAACAAAAAAACAAAAAAACAACAACAACAAAAAAAAACACCCAACTAGAAGAGCAAAAAGAAAAAAAAATCCAAAAATATGAAGATCGTGTAAGGAGCCTCTGGGATAACTTCAAGCGTACCAACAGCAGGATTATGGGGGTGCCAGAAGAAGAGAGAGAGCAAGATACTGTAAACCTATTTGAAGAAATAAAGACAGAAAACTTCCCCTACCTGGTGAAAGAAATAGACTTCCAAGTCCAGGAAGCCCAGAGAACCTCAAACAAGAGGAAACCAAAGAGGACCACACCAACACACATCATAATTAAAATGTCAAAGGCCAAAGACAAAGAAAGAATCTTAAAAGCAGCAAGAGTAAAAAGGTTAGTTACCCACAAGGGAGTACCCATACGACTTTCAGCTGATTTCTCAACAGAAACTATGCAGGCCAGAAGGGAGTGGCAAGAAATATTCAAAGTGATGAATAGCAAGAACCTACAACCAAGATTACTCTACCCAGAAGAGCTATCATTTAGAATTGAAGGTCAGATAAAGATCTTCATAGACAAGAAAAAGCTAAAGGAATTCATCACCATCAAATCAGTATTATATGAAATGCTGAAGGATATTCTTTAAGAAGAGGAAGAAGAAGAAATAGGCAAAGATAAAAAATTATGAACAACAAAGTGACAACAAATATCTAACAAGTGAATCTAAAAATCAAATGAATAAAAAACCTGATAAACAGAATAAACTGGTGAATGAAATAGAATCAGGGGCATGGAAAGGGATTGGATTGACAATTCTCAGGGGGAAGGGGGTGTGGTGGATTCAGGAAGAGACTGGACAAAGATCTTACACCTATGGACGAGGACAGTGGGGTGGGGGGCGTCGAGGGCCAGGGGTGGGGTGGGAACAAGTGGAGGGGAGCTATGTGGGGGGGTAAAGAGGAACATTTGTCATAATCTGAACAATGATTAAAAACATGTGTGTGTTTATGTCTGTATATATATATATATATATATATATATATATATATATATGTTAATAAAAGCCTAGGTGGTCCTCGCGCCCTGACATGCGACGTTGTCACAAAAAGGCCGCCACAAGATGGCTGCATACACAGTGGAGGCGGGTCCGGTCAGCTGCTCTTGCGCAGGGTGGCCTGGGGGTCCTGCGGCTCTGTGCGACGCCGAAAAGGCTGGTCCTGGTATCTCTGCTGCCTCGTGTGGAGGGGGAAGGTTGTGGCAGGGGAGGGCAGTTGGGGGCAATCAGGCTGGCAGGCAGAAGAGGTTGGGGACAGTCAAGCAGGCAGGCAGGTGAGCAGTTAGAAGCCAGCAGTCCCCAAATGTGAGAGGGTGCAGGACAGGCTGAGGGACACCCTCCCCCATGCATGAATTTTGTGCACTGGACCTCTACTAACCATATACATATATATTTTAACCCTTTGTACGCCATAAGCGTCTATCAATGCAAATTCAAAATATCGTAGCGTGTGGGGATGGTTTCGATGCATGGCAGTTAACTGGTTAAAAAAATTCCATTGCCGAAACCGGTATGGCTTAGTGGATAGAGCATCGGCCTGCGGACTCAAAGGTCCCAGGTTCGATTCCGGTCAAGGGCATGTACCTGGGTTGCGGGCACATCCCCAGTGGGAGATGTGCAGGAGGCAGCTGATCGATGTTTCTCTCTCATCGATGTTTCTAACTAACTATCTCTCTCCCTTCCTCTCTGTAAAAAATCAATAAAATATATTTTTAAAAAAATTCCATTGCTTTACTATATAATATCAATGAAACTTGAGAAAAAGATATGAAAAAGATCCTCTTGCAATTTAAAGAAAAAAATTAAGTGCCTAGGATTTAACAAAGGATGTAGAGGACCTATATACTGAAAACTAAAAAGCAGAATTATAAGAGAATGAAAAAGATACAATAAAATGGAAAATATTCTGTTCATGGATTGGAAGAATCAACATTGTTAAATTGGCCATATACAGATTTAATACAATTCCCATCAAAATCTCAGTCATTTTTAAAAGAAATAGATAAAAAATATTGCCAGATTTGTATGGAACCAGAAGTGACCCCAAAATGCCAAAGCAATCCTAAGAAAAAATGAGGTTGGAGATATCACACTACCTGACTTCAAATGATATTACAAAGCTATCAGAATCAAAACACCATTGTATTGGCAGAACAGGCACAAAGAACAATGAAACAAAATTGAGAGCCTAGATATATAACCACAGGTATTATATATAGACAAGTAATTTTTTACAAAAAAACACTGTAAAGAAAAGCCTTTTCAATAAATGGTGCTAGGAGAATTGGAAAGCCCATGCAAAAGAATGAAACTAGATTACAATTTGTCTCCATGTACAAAAATTAATTCAAAATGGATCAAAGACCTAAATATAAGATCTGAAACAATAAAGAACATAGAAGAAAACATGGGCACTAAATTAATGCAATTTGGTAATAAAGAACATTTTATACCTGAAATGCAAGGGAAGTAAAAGCAAAAATAAATGAATGGGACTGTATCAAACTAAAAAGCTTATGCACAGCAAAATAAACCAACAACAAAACATCAAGTCAACCAACCAAATGGAAGATATTATTTGTAAACAACAGCTCTGAGAAGGGGTTAATACCCAAAGTATACAAGAACTCAAACAACTCAACACCACACAAACAATCCAATTAAACAATGGCAGAGGCCCTAACCGGTTTGGCTCAGTGGATAGAGCGTCGGCCTGTGGACTGAAGGCTCCCAGGTTCCATTCCGGTCAAGGGCATGTACCTTGGTTGCAGGCACATCCCCAGTAGGAGGTGTGCAGGAGGCAGCTTATCGATGTTTCTCTTTCATCCATATTTCTAATTCTCTGTCCCTCTCCCTTCCTCTCTGTAAAAAATCAATAAAACACATTTTTTTAAAAATGGCAGAGGATCTGAACAGATACCTATCCCAAGAAGACATACAAATGGCCATCACATATATGAAAAGATGCTCAACTTCACTTGCAATTAGGGAAATGCAAATCAAAACTACAAGGAGATCCCAGCTCACAGCTGCTGGAATAGCTATTATCAACAAGACAAGTATTAACAAGTGTTGGAGAGGCCATGGAGAAAAGGAAACTCTCCTTCACTGCTGGTAGGAATGTAAACTGGTACAACCACCATGGAAAACAGTATGGCAGTTCCTCAAAAAGCTAAAATTAGATTTACCATATGATCCAGCAACCCCTCTTCTGGGGATCTACCTGAAAAACTCTAAAACATCTATTCACTAATATATATGCACCCCTATGTACATTGAAGCATTATTCATGGTGACCATGATATGGAAACAACCAAATTCTCTTTGATAGAGGACTGGATAAAGAAGATACGGTACATGTATACTATGGCATACTACTCTGCCATAAGAAAAGATGAAATACTGCCATTTGTGACAACATGGATGGAACTTGGAATATTGTGCCAAGCAAATTAAGTAAGAAACCATAAAGCTAAAACAATATGATTTCAATCATATGTTTGATATAAAACTGAAAATCAGAGATAAAGACAGACAACAGTAGGGCAGTTACCAGTGGGAAGGGGGTGAGGTGTGGTAGAGGGTAAAGGGAGCCAAATATATGGTGACAAAAGATGATTTAACTTTGGGTGGTGGCTTTGCAATGCAATATACAGTAATATACATCATAATAACGTACACTTGAAACCTATATGACCCTATTAACCAGTGCCACGCCAATAAATTTAATTAAAAAATATGTCAAAGGAAAAAAAGAAATTAGGGAGTTTAGAACAAGTAAATAAAATGGAATCAAATTATGGGGAATTTTAGATTTCACCTAATAAACAAAAACAAGTGTGTTCAACAGGTAGCAGCATATAGAACTGACTAAAATATAGTAGTGCGGTCAAAAATATCAATTAGCCCTGACCTAGGATTGCCCTGACTGAGATTTTGATGGGAATTGCGTTAAATCTGCATATGGCCATTTTAACAGTGTTGATTCTTCCAATCCATGAACAGGGCAATTTGGTTTGGTTCAGTGGATAGAGCATCAGCCTGCGGACTCAAGGGTACCAGGTTCAATTGCAGTCAATGGCATGTACCTTGGTTGCAGGCACATCCCCAGTGGGAGGTGTGCAAGAGGCGGCTGATCAATGTTTCTCTCTCATCGATGTTTCTGACTCTCTATCCCTCTCCCTTCCTCTCTGTAAAAAAATCAATAATATATTTAAAAATATATTAATTAGGAGGCTATAAAAGTAGCCCCTAAAGCAGGGTGTAGAACCTTTTTTCTGCCAAGGGCCATTTATATTATAATTCATAGGCCATACAAAATTATCAACTTAAAAATTAGCCTGCTCTATTTGGTAAAACATTGTTAACTCACCCCTAATGCATTGGCAGGGTCTGACTAAATGATTTCCAGGGCCTCCTGACAGCCCACAGGCTGGATGTACCACATCCCTGCCCTAAAGGATTACAATATCAAAACTGCAATGAATCTAACAGATGTTATAAAGAAAGAACCAATTTGGGACAAATTATATATAAGAGCAAATGGAATAATTTGAGATAAATAATTTTTCTTGGTGTAAATTTATTTTCAAATTAGTTATTGCTTTAAGCACATAGTAAAAAGGAAATACAATTATTGTGGTCATGAAGAAAATATATTTAGGTGGTAAATAGTCAGGACTGTCCACCATTATTACTGATTTCACTTCTGTGAAAACAGGAAGATTATACTTTCTCACTCCCTTGAAGTTATATATGCCCATGTGACCACAATGAAAGAGAATAAATGCCAGCACACAACTTACCACTGGTTCTAGACACCAGTAAGTCAAAAAGTCAAGTCAGAATCTGGAAGGTAGTTTTCTTTCTTTTTTTAAATGTTAAGACTTCACTTCTGTGCCTTTGTGAAGGACTTCCTTCATCTCCATTCTGTGCTTTCAAAAGGACCAAGTAGATTTCCAGGTACATAAACAGCAATATGAATGCTATGCCCTCTTCATGTAAAGTTACACCAAGATATTCTTAATTGTCTACAAACATGTAAAACTGCTAACAAAGTTAAGATCAGCTCCTAAAGGTACATAAGGAAAACAGGTAAATAAAACAATGAGCATAGGATATGGACAGGCAATTTATTTGAAAAAATAAAGGAAAAAATCAGAAAAATAACCATTTCTAGTAATGTTTTCTAAATAAGCTATTAACAAACTCTTTCTGAAAATATTTCTGTGAATTCAACAAAGATATATCACTTAATTCCTCATAACTAAAAAACAAGTTAACATTATAATACAAAATTAGACCTCAATCTACCAAACTGCTTCAGTGACATTTACAACTAAATTTCTATTCTGAGAAAGAAAGCAACATTTTTCCCAGGGTATTTTCTATTTGTTAAAATGGGCATTAACATTTGACAAGTTAATGATCACACAATGATTACGTAAAAACCTTGGACATTAGTTAATGTGTGCTGTCTTATCAATACTAATAAAACACCTATTGAAATTAAAGTGTCACATCATTTTACAAAACCTTTACCTCGTGACTGAGCAATCTCAATAGAACATCCTCTTCTGCCAGGAAAATTGCCTTCTAAGTGTAATGAGTATTTTTATTTATTTAAAAAAATGTTTAAGCAAACTGGGAAGAAAACCCACGTAATTCCTAAATGCAGAAATGTTTACTATATACTAGTGGCCGGTACACAAAAATGTGTGCACTCGGGGGGCATCCCTCAGCCCAGCCTGGCCCCTCTAACAGTCTGGGATCCCTCACAGGATGTCCTACTGATGTCCCTGTGGGGAGTGGGCCTAAGCCACAGTCTGGCCTCCCTCTGTGGAAGGCAACTGGCTGATCAGGTATATAGATACTTTCTGAAGGCAGCATAGACTCCTTCCTTATTTCTTTCCTCTGTGGTTGGAGAATAGGGGACTAAAAGGTAAAAACAGAACTGTGGCCGGCCCTGGGGCTCTTGTAGGCAGCAGAAAGAAGGAGAGGGCTGGGGAAAGTCTAGACATGGTTTTCTTCAATTGTCCTCCCTTCCTCGGGCCCCTCACTCTGTTCTTTACTTGTCATGGTTGACCCTTGGGCCTCAGACTGACAGGAGCCCAGCGATGGTGGAGTTCAGCCCCCTCACTTCTCAGCTGAACATACAATCGCCTCACATTCCAAGTAGAGCTGTTTTCAAGTGGCTAAAGTGCTGGCAATTCATGCCTCCTGGCCTTTCCCCTTTGGGTCAGTTGCAAACTTCACCGAGATACCTCTGCCCTGGTACTTCTGCACCGGCCCCAGCACTCTTCCTTGAGGTCTCTGGGTCCACAGTCTGAGCTCAGGGAGGTCACCCAGAGCCTGTTGCCCCAGACAGGTGGGGCAGGGGGGCTAGCTTGAAGAACTGGAGGAAGATGGCACAGTAAGAGTTGGTATGAACCAGCGCCTGCTTAGCCAGACTTCCTAAGCTCCCCACCAGGCCCAGGCTGGGCCCCTTCCCCACACCAGGAGGATCCCAGTTGAGGTCCCCTCCCTGTACCCAGTGCTCTCCTCCCTGTTCTACCACGGGGGGAAGGGAGCAGCTCACCTGCTCTGGACCCTGCCAACCTGGCAGGCTGAGGCACAGTTGGTGCAGCCCAGGGTGCTGGTGGCTGCAAGCCTTCTCCCCGGCCCTGTAGCATGGGGTGGGATTGCAGCAGCTCACAGCCACCCCTGGGCCCCAGGAATGGAGAAACTGCTCTCCACTGAGCCACCATCCACCCGACACCTGTGGGGGTTGGGGTGGCCTCAACGGGCTCCCACTGGCCCCACTGAATCCAGTCTCGGCTTGGTTGGCCACCTCTGCCGCCAAAGGGCTGCACATGCCCCACAGGCCTCATCGCCCTCATGAGTCGCCATGGTCCCACCATTCCATCCCAGGAAGTGGCCATCCTGATCGCCATGGCTCACTTCCCTGTGCAGTTGGGCCTGCCCAGTAAGCATGTAGGCAGGAGCTGGGCCTCTGAGGGGAAGGAGGAGGCATGCTGGGCCAGGGCAGAAGTGGGGAACTTGGAGGTGTAAACACAGCCCACCCCCAGTTTGTGCTGGCCCCTCATGGTGCATTCCCAAACCCCTGGGTGTCCCTGCCCAGCACTGTGCTCTCAGGCCTGGGGTGGGGGTGAGGGACCTGGAGCATCAGCCTGAAGGCAGCCCTCGCTGGCTTGGAATCACAGTGGTTGATCAGGGAGGGATGCGGGATGCAAAATTCCGCCTCTCTCTCTCTCTCTCTCTCTCTCTCTCTCTCTCTCTCTCTCAGAGCGGACCCCATGTCTCCAGTGGGTGGGCCAGGGCTCTGTTGAGGAAATGGGTACCGCTTGCCTTGCCCCAGCCCTCAGATCACATTGGGATGTGTCTTAGGTGGGCAGGCGAGGGCTCAGGCAAGGCGATCTGAAATGCTTGCCTTTCCCCAGCCCCCGCGCATTGGCAGGTGTCTCCAGTGGGCTGGTGAGGGCTCGGGCAAGGCGATCCGCACCATTTGCCTTCGCCCAAGCCCTCAGCCGCCCCTGGGTCGCATTGGGACATGTCTCCGGTGGGCAGGAGAGGGCTCGGGTGAGGCAATCTGCACAGCTTGCCTTCGCCCCAGCCCCAGTGCATTGGGACGTGTCTCCGGTGGGTGGGCGAGGCCTTGGGCGAGGGGATCTGCACTGCTTGCCTTCGCCCTAGTCCCCGCCCACCACCTGGTTGCATTGGGACATGTCTCCATGTCTCTGGTGGGCGGGCTCGGGCTTGGCGAGGCAATCGCACCACTTGCCTTCTCCCCATCCCTGTGCATTGGGACATGTCTTTGGAGGGCGGGCGAGGGCTCCTGCGAGGCATTGGGCACTGCTTGCCTTCGCCCCAGCCCCTGCCCACCCCCAGATCTCACTTGTACCTGTCTCCGGTGGGCGGGCGAGGGCTCCTGCGAGGCATTGGGCACCTCTTGCCTTTGCCCCAGCCCCCATCCAACCCTGATCTCATTGGGACATGTCTCTGGTGGCGGGTGAGGGCTTGGTCTGGGGATTTGCACCACTTGCATTGCCCAGCCCCCGCCACCCGTGGGTCGCATTGGGACGTGTCTCCAGTGGGCGGGAAGGACTTGGGTGAGGCAATCTGTGCACTTGGCTTTGCCCCAGCCCCCACCCACCCCCGATTACACACGGGAGTGGGCCCCGTCTCTCCAGTGGGCGGGGAAGGGCTCCGGCAAGGCAATTGGCACTGCTTGCCTTAGCCCCAGTAGCACACGCAGGCCTTGATGGCAGCTTGCACTATCTTGCCCTGCCTGCAGTATGCAAATTAGCTGCCATCTTTGTTGGCGGTTAACCGCCATCTTTGTTGGCAGTTAATTTGCATATCGCCCTGATTAGCCAATGGGAAGGGTAGCGGAGGTACAGTTAATTACCATGTTTGTCTATAATTAGATAGGATACCTTTTAAAGTCTCCAACAATACAAATGTCAATTCTAAATTTAAGGCAAGATTGAAGAAGGTTTCAAATTTTATCATGTATTTAATAATCTAATAGAAACCTTTTAGACTTTCATAATTTATACTATCTTTTATCACCACATTACCAATGCAAATAAAAAAGGAATGTTAAATCCATACTTTGGCACAATTGCCAAGTTCCGATTAAGTTGATCAAGGTTACCTTGTTTTCAAGGCTAAATATTATGTCAAATTAAAGTAACAATATTTTCCTGTTCATATAGTACTTCCCATTGCAATCTGTAGACTTTTTAAACCAAAATATTCAATTACCTACAATAATTTAGGGTAAGGGAGGGAAAAACCCAAAGACATATGGCAATTTAACACAAACGTGTTTTGCAACAATTAGAAAATATGTAATATAATCCCAAATACAGACAAAATGGAAAATATAATTTCATTCCAATGGTAGATCCTGTTCAGATTAAACCTCTGCTACACTCAAGACTTAAATGCTCTCATGCCAATTTTCTTTTATGTACAAATAACATAGCACCTATCTCTAGTTGTAAGGAATATATTAAATAACACATTTAAGAGCAATTAACACAATAACCAGTACACAGAAAACATTCAATACATGTTTCCTTTAAAAACTAAAAAACATCACCCCAGAAACAAATTCTAAGACCCCAATAAATAAGACAGTATTAAATTCCCATATTTGCTAGACAAAAAAACATGCGCTAAGTATTGTCAATAGCAAGATCCAAGAGAAACGTAAGATGTGATTTGTGTTAATTTAAAAATGGTTTTCAAGCTGCCATTTTTTAAAAAAAATATGCTTTAATTAATTTCAGAGGAAAGGAGAGAGCGATTCAATCATCAATGACGAGAGAGAATCATTTATCCAGTGCCTCTTGCATTCCCCCCTGTCTCCCCACCCCCCAAACTGAGGATCAAGACCACAACCCAGGCATGAGCCCTGACCAGGAATCGAACTGTGACCTCCTGGTTCATAGGTCAATGCTCAACCACTGAGCAACTCCGGCCAGGCTCAAGTGATCATGTTTTGACTATTAGTCCCACTGGAGGGAAAATAAAAAAGAATTTTTAAACATAAGAAAAAATAAAAGAACAAAATAGATCTTTATGTACTTATTTAGAAAGCTAATCAGTAAATATTAAGTCAATGCCATTTTCCACAAGATTAAAAATGTCTACATGGAACAGAAAAAATTAAAGACCTAACAGATGAAATATAAGTAAAAACCAATTTGAAAATGTAGACAATGCTAAGGGTATACGTAAGAAGCCACAGCCAGATAGGTAGGAGGGGGCTAGTCCCACATCCATGTGTGGTGGTTAAAAATCCAGAGAGCTATTTCACATGCAGAGGTCCCCCTTTCAGAGCAACCCCACACCAGGCCACCCAGCCCAGGGTTCTAGTATTAGGAAAAGAAGTCACGGTAACTTCTGGCTGTGAAAACCAGCAAAGATTGTGATTGAGTGACACAATAGGCTGCTGTAGTCCCAAATGTTCCTCTTAAAGGGCCCACACACATATTCACTGAGAGACTCACTCACTCTGAACTCCAGCACTGGGGCAGCAGTTCAAGGTACCATGGACAGATGTGCAGGAAGTGAATTGTCTGGCTTCAGGACAAGAGCTGTAGGGGTAGCTTTCTCCCAGACAGAGTACTGGGGAAAACCATTGTTCCTTTGTTGAGCCCTTGCCCAACTTTGCCTGCACACACTGGTGGGTGCCATATCTGTTTGAGTCTCCATCAACCTGGCTGACAACATTTGCCTTATCCTGATGAGTCCCTGAGACCCCAACATTCCCAAATTTGGGGCCACTCAAGTAAATTCCAATGGCTTTTCTATACAAATGGCCTATCTTGGCTCGTGCTCGTCTTTCCTAAAATCTCTCAAAGGTAAACAACCCCAAACAGCAGCATCTTATCCAATCTAATAATGAGGGAATATGCTAATTGACCCTCATAGTGTCACAAAATGGCAGCACCCACAGCCAATAAGGAGGAAATATGCTAACTGAATGCCCCACCCTCAAAGATGGCAGCACCCAGAGCCATAAGATGACCGGAAGGGGAGGGCAGTTGTGGGTGATCAGGCCAGCAAGGGAGGGCTGCTGGGGGTGACCAGGCCTGCAGGGGAGGGCAGTTGGGGGCGACCAGGCTGGCAGGGGAGGGCAGTTGGGGGCGATGGGGTCGGCAGGGGGGTGGTTAGGGGGTGATCAGGCTGGCAGGCAGGCGACGGGTTGGGAGCCAGCAGTCCCGGATTGTGAGAGGGATGTCAGACTGCAGGTAGTCAGACATCCCACAAGGGGTCCCACATTGGAGAGGGTGCAGGTTGGGCTGAGGGACACCCCCCTCCACAGTGCATGAATTTCATGCACTGGGCCTTTAGTCCTCTTAATAAACAACTCCAAGTCTAGCATTAGAGGCAGCCAACCTCAGTTCACAGCTTAGCATCCTCCAGGGACCTCCATGCCAATCATAAGTGGGAAACATCCTCAGGTCACTCTTTAGCTCAAACCAAGTGGTCGTGGGCAGGTGCAGGCAGCAGCTGACCTTGGCCTGCCCCAGAACCCTTTCCAAAAGGTCCAGAACCGATACACCTGGTGGCCAGCTTCAGACCACACCAGTGCACTGCACAAACAATTCTACCAACATCACACTAAAAGGGTAGTCTCAGCCAGCACTAGAGACCCATTAAGATGAATCTTAGTAAGGTCAGCCTCTGCACAACAGCTCCTTAACTGCCAATAATCACAACCAATCACCTGAGGTTCAATCCCTCCCATTAAGGTGCCAACCTCAATCAAAGCAGGCACACATAACTCATATAGAAGAAACACATGGAGGATCCTAATCAGGTGACCATGAAGACTGTGCTGCTGGGCCTCATTGGACACCTAACACATAAGGCCACTTTACCAAGACTGAGAGATGTAGCTGCTCTGCCTAATACATAGAAACAATCACAGGAAGGCAATCAGAACAAGGAGACAAAGAAACATGTCCCAAATGAAAGAACCTAATAAAACTCTAGGAAAAGAACTAAATAAAACTGAAGCAAGCAATCTTCCAGATGTACAGATCAAAACACTGGTTATAAGAATGTTCAGCGAATTCAGGGAAAGAAGAGATGAACTTAGAACTTCAACAAAGAGATAAAACACATAAAAAAGAAGAGGGAAAACATAAAAAGGAACCCTCATAAATGAAGATTACAAAAATGGAAATGAATACATTAGATGGAATCAATAGTAGATTAGATAAAGCGGAGGATCAAATTAGCAACTTGGAATACAAGGTAGTGAAAAACAGCCACTTGCAATAGCAAAAAGAAAAAAAAGAAAAGAAACACACCCGAGAAGAATAAAAAAATTAGGATGGTCTGAGGAAACTTGGACAATGTCAAGCATAACAACATTCTTATCACAGAGGTATCAGAGAAGAGGGAGAGCAACAGACTGATAAATATTCGAAGAAATGATGACAGAAAACTTCCTTAAACTGGTGAAGAAAATAGACATACAAGTCCAAGAAGTACAAAGAGTCCTTAAGAAGATGAGCCCAAAGAGGTCAACACCAAGACACATACTTTAAATGCCAAATATTAAAGACAAAGAGAATCTTAAAACCAGTAAGACAAAGGCAGGTAGTTACTTACAAGGGAGATCCCATAAGACTTTCAGCTAAGTTCTCAACAGAAATTTTTCAGGCCAGAAAGGACTGGTAAGAAATATTCAAAGTGATGAAAAGAAAGGACCTACAATCAAGATTACTCTAACCATAAGGCTATCATTTAGAATCAAAGATAAAGAGCTTCCCAGATAAGAAGAAGTTGAAGGACTTCAACAACAAGCCAGTATTATAAGAAATGTTAAACAGACTTCATTAAGAAGGAAAGAAATAAATATTTATAATAAATGGCAATAACTATACATATCTATCAATAATTACTTTAAATGTAAATGGATTAAATGCTCCCATCAAAAGGCATGGGGTGGCTGACTGGCTGACCAAACAAGACCATTGCATATGTTGCCTACAAGTAAATCACTTCAGATCAAAAGACACACACAGATTGAAACGTAAAAGGAGGGTCCAGCCGGTGTGGCTCAGTAGTTGAGCATGGACCCATGAACCAAATACTCATGGTTTGAATCTTGGTAAGGGCACATGACTGGGTTGAAGGCTCGATCCCCACCCAGTAGGGTGCATGCAGGAGGCAGTCAATAGGAGATTCTCTCATCATTAACGTTCCTATCTCTTTCTCCCTTTTCCTTCCTCTCTCTGGAATCAATTTAAAATATATGTGAGAAAAAAAAGAAAGAAAAGTAAAGGGATGGAAAAAGGTATTTCATGAAATGAAAACAAGCAAAGCTGAAGTTGCAATACTTATACCAGACAAAACAAACTTTAAAACAAAGACTGTAACAAGAGACAAGAAAGGACCCAGCATTTCCACTTCTGGGTATTTTATCTGAATAAATCCCAAAATGAATCTGAAAACACATATGCACGCATATTTTCACTGCTACATTATTTATAATTGGCAAGATAAGGAAGCTACATCAATGTCCTTCAACAGATGCATGAATAAAGAAGAACTACATAACCCGCCTAACCGGTTTGGCTCAAAGGATAGAGTGTTGGCCTGCGGACTCAATGGTCCCAGGTTCAATTCTGGTCAAGGGCAAGTACCTTGGTTGTGGGCACATACCCAATACGGAGTGTGCAGGAGGCAGCTGATCCATGTTTCTCTCTCGTCAATGTTTCTAACTCTCTATCCCTCTCCCTTCCTCTCTGCAAAAAAAACAATAAAATATATTTAAAAAAGAAAAGAAAGAAAAAAAAGAAATGTTTTTAAAAAAGAACTACACAGAACATTGCTTAGCCATAAAAAGTAACAAAATCTTCCCTTCAGCAACAACAGGAATGATGTATCTCGGGGCATTATGCTAAGTGAAATAAGTCAGAGAAAGACAATACTACAGGATTTCACCCATATGTAAATTCTAAAAAAAATTGAATATCCCTGAAGAGTATAGCTGTAAAAGTCCTCAATAAGTTATTAGCAAATTGAATTCAGCAGTATATTAAAAAGATCATACACCATGATCGAGTGGGATTTATTCCTGGGTTGTGAAGTTGGTACAATATCTGCAAATCAATTACCGAGTTACATGACAGAAACAAAATGAAGGATACAAATCTAATGATTATATTAATAGATGTAGAAAAACCATTTAACAAAATCCAGCACCCATTTATGATAAAAACTCTCAGCAAAGTGGGTATAGAGGGATAATACTTCAAAATAATAAAGGTCATATATGACAACCTCATAGCCAACATCATACTCAATGAGGAAACACTAAAAACATTTCCCTTAAGATTAGTAACAAGACAGGGATGTTCACTTTCACTACTGTTATTAAACACATACTGCAAGTCCTAGCCACAGCATTCAGACAAGAAAAATAAATAAAACACATCCAAATTGGAAAGAAAGAAGTAAGACTGTCATTATTTGCATATGATATAATACTGTATATAGAGAACCCTAAAGATTCCACCAAAAAACTACTAGAATTGATAAATGAACTTAGTAAAGTAGTAGGATACAAACTAAATATTCAGAAATCAGTTGCATTTTTATACACCAATAATGAATAATCAGAAAGGGAAACTAAAAAACAATCCTACTTACAACTGCATCAAAAAAAAATATACCTATAAATAAAAGTAACCAAGGAGGTAAAAGATCTGTACTCAAAAAGTTGTAAGAGTCTGAAGACAGAAACTGAAGAAGATACAAATAAATGAAAGAATATATTGTGTTCATGTACTGGAATAATTAACATCATTAAAATGTCCATACTACTCAAAGCAACCTATAGATTCAAGGAAATTCCTATCAAAATACCAACAGCATTTGTCACAGAACTAGAACAAATAATCCTAAAATTTATATGGAGCCCCAAATGACCCAGAATAGCCATACCATTCTTGAAAAAGAAAAGTTGGAGGTATCACACTACCTGATATCAAGCAATATTACAAGGTTATTCAAAAAAGCATGAAACTGGCATAAAAAGTCACAGAGATCAATTGAACAGAACAGAACTCAAAAATAAACCCATAACTATATGGTCAATTAATATTTGACAAAGGAGGCAAGAACATAAAATGGAGTAAAGACAGTCTCTTCAATAAATGGTATTGTGAAAATTGGACAGATACATGCCAAAAAATGAAACTTCACCAACTGCTTACACTATATACAAGAATAAACTCAAAATGGATTTAAGACTTAAATGTTAGATTCAAAACCATAAAATCATATAAGAAAACATAGGCTATAAAATCTCTAACATTTTTTCAGCAATATTTTTTCTGATGTATCTCCCTGGATAAGGGAAACAAAAAAAAAAAGTAAACAAATAGGACTACATTAAATTAAAAGTTTTTGCACAGCACAAACGAAAAGACAACCTACTTAATGGAAGAAGATTATCTGTCAATCATACATCTGATAGGGGATTAACATCCAAAATTTATGAAGCACTCATACAACTCAACACCAAAAAAAGCAAACAATTACACTGGCCAGTATGGCTCACTTGGTTAGAGTGTGGTCTGTGCATCAAAGGGTATCAGATTAGTCAGGGCACGTAAGTGAGGCAATGGATCAATGTTTCTCTCTCATGTTGATATTCATTCTCTCTCTCTCTCTCTCTCTCTCTCTCATTCTCTCTCTAGAATCAATGATAAACATACCCTCCAGTGAGGATTTAAAAAAAAAGCAAAACAAAGAAACAAACAATCCAGTTAAAAAATGGGCAAAGGACCTGATCAGAAACTTCGCCAAAGAGGACATACAGATGTCCAATAGATATATGAAATGATGCTCAACGTTATTAATCATCAGAGAAATACAAATGAAAACCACAAGATCAGAGTATCTATCATCAATAATTAAACCAAGAAGTGTTGGCAAGTATCTGGAGAAAAGGGAAGTCTCATGCACTGTTGGTGCGAATGCAGACTGGTATAGGCACTATGGAAAGTGGTCTGGAGTTACCTCAACAAGTTAAAAAGGAACTGCTTTATGACCCAGTGAATCCACTTCTGGGTAAATATCCAAAATAACCCAAAACACTAATTCAAAAGAATATATGTCTCCCTATGCTCATTGCAGCATTATTTACAACAGCTAAAATATTACAGCAACCCAAGTGCCCATCAACACACAAATGGATAAAGAAGAGTGGTCCATATTTATTTTGGTTGAGTACATACTAATCTAAAGATTAAGCTCTTTAATATTTGACAGCTTTTCTGGGTTTTCAGTTTTGAAACTGTGTGGTTGCCTAATAGTTTTAGCTTGAGATATTGACCTTGTATTATTTTAATTCAAATGGAATGTTTTTTCCAGCTATAACATATGCATCTAAAAGATGCTTTGTAGTTCTTAAGTAAACACAATAATCTAGAATATATGACACTGGCTTCCTTGACTTCTCCTTCAGTGTATTCACAAGATAGTAAGTGATTGGGAGGATAAAGACTTGTTATCTATACAACTTTGTAGAAGTAATAAGAAAAGTATTTGAAGAGCAACAGCAAAAAAAAAAACAAAACAATTTTCCATTGAATCCAGAGAGGCAAATTTTATCATAAGCCACTTTTAAAGGTACAAATGAAAATTAGAGCACTCATCAAAGTTTACTCCAGCTAGTCCTGGAGCTCCCAATTCTAAGGCACAATCAAATATTAACTAGGGATTATACCATATGTGGCAGAAAAAAGTTCTGTGAATTGGTTTGCTAAAAATTTACAGGAAGTTCCTTTCCTACAATAAATCTTTGTTAAATATTGATTATCCACTCTATAAGCCTTGACTTTTCTCACGCTCAATTTCTCAACTTTGGCACTACTAACATTTTGGGTTGAGTAACTCTTTCGTTTGAGGGGCTATTCTATGTACTGTAGGATATTTGGCAACAGCCCCAGCCTCTATCCATTAGATGGCCTTAGCTTTTCCCAGATGTTAGGACCAAAAGTATCTCCAGATATTGCCAAATGTCCACTGGGAGATAAAATAGGCCTTGCTTCAGACCACTTTACTAAATCAAAATCTTTGCATCTCAAAAAGGATCTAGGGATTATCTAAAGTTATATAGTACCTTCCAAAGCTGCTGTCCAGGTGTTGTAGAACCTGAACTAAATTAGGAAAAAACTCCTAAAGTCAACATAATTATTTCTATACATTAGGCATAGAAAATTATCATTTGAATTAATGAATGATGAATAGTTATTTTATTCTAGCTAGACATACTTCTATCGAGCAGATTACTTCCTACTATCTTCATTTTGAAGATTAAATAAAGCAGAAAGAGATTTAACAGGGAAATGGAGCCAGAGAAGAAAGAAGTCAATGACAGAAATTTTAAGCAACGTGGTTCATTTTTAAAAAGTACTGACATTTCAAAAGATGCAAGAACATCTTACTATTTGTTTTGCACACATTTAGGCAATCATATATATAACATAAGTCATTGAAAACTCTTAGGGGGATGAAAACATTTGGATGTATTATTTTGGATATATATCGTAGCATTTGTATAAAATTGTTTAGTGGATTTAAATGTTAGAGAGAACGGTAAGTTAAGAGGCTTACTACTATGGCGCAATCATATTCTTTTGACTATATGATTCACAGGAAATAATACAGCTTACTGTCCTCCTTTCCTTTTCATTTCAAATTCTTAGGATGTTGCCCTAACAGGTTTGGCTCAGGTGATAGAGCGTCGGCCTATGGACTGAAGGGTCCCAGGTTCGATTCCGGTCAAGGGCCTGTACCTTGTTGCGGGCACATCCCCATTATGGGATTTGCAGAAGGCAGCTGATCGATGTTTGTTTCTCTCTCATCGACGTTTCTAACTTTCTACCCCTCTCCCTTCCTCTCTGTAAAAAAATCAATAAAATATATTTTTAAAAAAATGTTTAGGACATTGTTCTAAAAATTAAAAGCTAAAAAATTTTTTTCATAATACGCCCCCTTCCTTTGATCACCTTATATAAATCATCTTATATTTTCATTCATCAACTATATGGCCAAGTAAATACAGACTGTTTATAATTTTTAAAAAATAATGCTATCACACATAGCTAGTAGGTTGGAGCATCATCCCATACACCAAAAGGGTGCGGGTTCAATTCCAGGTCAGAGCACATTCCTAGGTTGTGGGTTTGATCTCCAGAGGAGGCTTGAACAGGAGGCAACCAATCAATATTTCTCTCTCACATTGATCTTTCTCTCTCTCCTTCTCACCCTCTCTTGAAAATCAATAAACATATCCTTGGGTAAGGATTGAAAAAATCATGTTTAAGCCTGATAATCAAAGTATCCATCACTTTTGCACAGATAGTAAGGCTTTTACCTACAAGCAACATTTGGATCAGCATTTCCTGAAAGTAGCAGTTCTACACACTTCAAGATCTGTTCCTCTGAGCCAGGAGCAGTACATGCGGTTATCAAAATAGTTTGCTTATCTATAGTGAACAGAAAAAACGAGAACCACATCAACAGGTATAGCTAATTGACTTCTTTTACTATTCAAAAGATAATAAAAAGTATTGCACTCTTATAATTCTACATCCTATTTCCAAATCCCTTTCTCTCAGTAGACAACTTTATTTCTTCCTTCATCAAAAAATGAGATTAGGGATGGATTACCTCTAAATTATATCTATAATTCATTTCTTAATTTCCTTTCCCTATTATTATTTCTTCAAGAGAATAGGAAAGTAGGGAAGAGCATGGAGTAGATGTAGAGATACTGCCCAGAGTTGAACACTTTTTCGTTGGTTAAAATTTGCCTTGCTGTAATGATGGTTGAAAAACAACGATTGCTATTCTCTGATTTCACTTCTTTACTTCTCACTCATCTGACAACTCACTGACCTGGTTGATACCTAAACCATCCTACTGAAAATGATCTTCTCAGTCCTTTTCTACTTGATCTCTCTGCACGCATCCTATTTACTAAAACTCTTCTTCCCCTGGGTCCTATGGCATCAGCAGAGATCAGGGTAGATTGCAAAAACAAAAATACTTCTCAAGTAAAATTAAAAAATTCAAAATAGGTCATGGAAGTCACAGTATACATTAGTGGTTCCTTACTGACTTGAGTATAAAGATATATATTGTAGTCCCAGTTCCACCCCTAATAATAGACTGTAACTGGAGTGATATCTTACTATCTCAGTAGACCTACTTTGTAGATAAGAAGCTCATATCTGCCCTCTTTACCTGATGTTGTTGTTGTTGACTATTGACTACATAAAAGATTTATGTGTATACAAGTGGTGCGGTGCATGATTTCGTGCATGGGTGGAGTTAAGCTGACCTACCCCAATCAGGGTAGGGGGAGCCGATCAGAGGCAGGGCCGGCCAGAAGGGGCCACAGTCAGTTGGCCCTCTGGCTCCACACCCTGGTTAAAGTCCCAGTTGAACTCCTGGTCTAACTCCAGGAGGAGGAGACAATTTGCATATTAGCCTTCTATTATATAGGATTCTATGAAAAAATATAAAATGCTTTCTAACTGTAAGGTATTCCTCTGATTACAAGAAGCAGAGAAAGAAAACTATTATTTTTTTTGAGCAGAATATTTTACACACTTCAAAAATCTCATTCTTAAATTTAGTTTTCATTGGGTGACATTTTAAAATGACACAATAGAAAAACTCATCAGAGCAGCTGACTAAACATAAATAGTTCAGAAGGGAATTTATATAAAATATACAAATGAGAAAACAAAATATAAATGGTTTAACAAATACCTAATGTAGATACAAACCTAATGTGAAAGTTAATTCCAAAATAAAACCTATACCTGAATTATGAAATGAATTTAGTTGCCCATGTGAAGCATGTTAAAAACAAGTAATCAGTAATTCAATATAATAATTAAACTATTTTACAAGAGCACTCAAAGAAGTGCTGAGTAGAAATTATTTAATAAAAAAGATAGAAAAATACAAATTTAATGAATTATCTTTGAAACAACTTTAATATAATTCAGAGTTAAGTTTTAAATTCCAAGGACTGATTTTCAAGTAACTTCGCACAAAATTATGAACTTTTTGATGTCTTCTTTCAACGCATTTTCCCTTTATAAAAATAACCCAAATCATTTTCCATAAGAGCTAATGATACATAATAATACAACCAGTTGTAAAAAATAAAATAAAGGGAATCTACCTTTTTGGATAGTTTTTAAAAATGTCTATGATTTCTCATTTTTATATGTTATTCACCCAATATAACCATAAAAAGAATTTAAGTGCTTTAATTTTTCACTTTGCATCAAAAAAAATCACAGAAAACATAATCAGCTACATGGTCTCAAACACCTCACCCTTATTTTTTTCAAGGAAACGGGTTTATTTTATTTTTTTGAATCTTCATGTAATTGGAATCCAATAAAACTAAAAATTATATCTATTTTATTTTTTAAATTGTTTTATTGCTTAAAGTATTACAAAGAATATTACATATGTCTCCTTTTTTTCCTGCCCTTAAGTATCCCCCAGCCTCCTCTATCCCACAGTGTCTTATGTCCATTGGTTATGCTTATATGCATGCATACAAGTCATTCGGTTGATCTCTTACCCCACCCATCCCGCCCCTCAATCCCCCCCTGCTTTCCTGCTGTAGTTTGACAGTCTGTTCTAGGCAGCTCTGCCTCTGTATCTATTTTTGTTCATAAATTTATAATGGTCTTTATTATCCGTGAGATCATGTGGTGTTTTCCCTTCATTGACCGGTTTATTTCACTTAGCATAATGCTCTCCAGTTCCATCCATGCCATTGTAAATGGTGAGTTCCTTCTTTTTTACAGCAGCATAGTATTCCATTGTGTAGATGTACCACGGTTTTCTAATCCATTCATCTACTGATGGGCACTTAGGCTGTTTCCAGATTTTAGCTATGGTGAATTGTACTGCTATGAACATATGGGTGCATATACCCTTTCTGATTGGTGTTTCTGGTTTCTTAGAATATATTCCTAGAAGTGAGATCACAGGGTCAAATGGGATTTCCATTTTTAGTTTTTTGAGGAAACTCCATACTGTCTTCCATAGTGGCTGCACCAGTCTGCCTTCCCACCAGCAGTGCACGAGTGTTCCTTTTTCTCCACATCCTCTCCAGCACTTGTCATTTGTGGATTTGTTGATGATAGCCATTATGACAGGTGTGAGATGGTACATCATTGTTGTTCTGATTTGCATCTCTCGGATGATTAGTGACTTGGAGCAAGTTTAAATATGATTTTGGCTTTCTGAATTTCCTCTAGTTAAAGGTGTCTATTCAGATCCTTTGCCCATTTTTGGATTAGATTGTTTATCTTCCTTTTGTTAAGTTGTATGAGTTCCCTATAAATGTTGGAGATTAAACGCTTATCGGTGATAACATTGGCAAATATGTTTTCCCACCCAGTGGGCTTTCTTGTTGTTTTGTTGATGGTTTCTTTTGCTGTGCAGAAGCTTTTTATTTTGATGTAGTCCCATTTGTTTATTTTCTCTTTAGTTTGTATGGGTGAAGAAATTGCTTTGGCATGTGTCTGAGATTTTGTTGCCTTTGGATTCTTCTAGTATTTTTATGGTTTCCCATCATATATTTAAGTCCTTTGTCCATTTTGAGTTTATTTTTGTGAATGGTGTAACTTGGTGGTCTAGTTTCATTTTCTTACATGTATCTGTTCAATTTTCCCAACACCATTTATTGAAGAGACTATCTTGACTCCATTATATGTTCTTGCCTCCTTTGTCAAATATTAATTGAGCATATTGTTTTGGACCGATTTCTGGGCTCTCTATTCTATTCCATTGATCTATATGTCTGTTCTTGTGCCAGTACCAGGAAGTTTTGAGAACAGTGGCTTTGTAATACAGCTTGATATCTGGTATTGAGATCCCACCTACTTTGTTCATTCTCAGGATCGCTGCAGCTATTCGGGGTCTTTTTTTATTCCAGATGAATTTTTGGAGAGTTTGATCTAGGTCTGTGAAATATGCTGTTGGTATTTTAATGGGAAGTGCGTTGAATTTATAGATTGCTTTGGGTAGTATGGACATTTTAATGATGTTGTTTCTACCAATCCAAGAACAGGGTATGTTCTTCCATCTGTTTATGTCTTCATCTATCATTTTTTCAACGTCTTCTAGTTTTCTGAGTAGAGGTTTTTTACTCTTTAGTTAAGTTTATTCCTAGGTAGCTTAATTTTTTTGGTGCAATGGTAAAGGGATTGTTTTTTAGTCTCTCTTTCTGCAAGTTCACTATTGGTGTATAGAAATGCCTTAGATTTCTTGGGGTTAATTTTGTATCCCGTTACATTGCCGAATTTATTGATTAAGTCTAATAGTTTTTTGATGGAGTCTTTAGGGTTTTCTATGTATAATATCATGTCATCTGCAAATAAGGACAGTTTTACTTCTTCTTTTCCAATTTGGATGCCTTTTATTTCTTCTACTTCTCTAATTGCAATGGATAATACTTCCAGAACTGTGTCGAACAGGAGTGGTGAGAGTGGGCATCCCTGTCTTGTTTCTGTTCTTAGGGGAAATGGTGTTAGTTTTTGCCCATTGATTATGATGTTGGCTGTGGGTTTGTCATATATGGCTTTTATTATGTTGAGGTATGATCCTTCTATTCCCACCTTGCTGAGAGTTGTTATCAAAAATGGGTGTTGGATTTTGTCAAATGCTTTTTCTGCATCAATTGATATGACCATGTGGTTTTTTTCTTTCAATTTGTTTATGTGATGTATCCTGTTTATTGATTTGCGGATATTGTACCATCCTTGCATCTCTGGGATAAATCCTACTTGGTCATGGTGTATGATTTTTCTGATGTACTGCTGGATCCAATTTGCTAAGATTTTGTTGAGGATTTTGGCATCTATGTTCATGAGGGATATTGGCCTGTAATTCTCTTTCATTGTGTGTCTTTCTCTGGTTATGGTATGAGGGTGATGCTGGCTTCATAGAATGAGCTTGGAAGTGTTCCTTCCTCTTGGATTTTTTGTAGTAGTCTGAGGAGGATAGGTTTTAGTTCTTCCTTGAATGTTTGGTAAAACTCCCCTGTGAAGCCGTCTGGTCCTGGGCTTTTGTTGACTGGAAGCTTTTTGATGACTGCTTCAATTTCTTCCATAGTCATTGGCCTAGTGAGATTTTTAGATTCTTCCTGATTGAGTTTTGGAATGTTGTATTTTTCTAGGAATATGTCTATTTCCTCCAGGCTGTCTAATTTGTTGGAGTAGAGCTGTCCATAGTATTAACAATCATTTGTATTTCCGTGGGGTCTGTTGTTATTTCACCTCTATCATTTCTGATTTTGTTTATTTGGGTCCTCTCTCTTTGCTTCTTGGTGAGCCTGGCTAGAGGTGTGTCAATATTGTTTATCCTTTCAAAGAACCAGCTCTTGCTTTCATTGATTTTATGTATTGTATTTTTGGTCTCTATGTCATTTATTTCTGCTCTAGTCTTTATTATCTCCTTCCTTCTGCTCACTCAGGGCTCTTCTTGTTGCTCCCTTTCTAATTCTTCGAGATGTAGAGTTAGATGATTTGCTATGATTTTTTTTCTTGTTTTTTGAGATAGGCCTATAGAGCTATAAACTTCCCTCACAGGACTGCTTTCATTGTGTCCCATAGGTTTTGGATTGTTGTGTTTTCATTGTCATTAGTTGCCAGGATGTTTTTAATTTCTTCTTTGATCTCATTGGTTACCCAATCAATATTTAATAACATGCTATTCAGCTTCCAAGTGTTTGAGTATTTTGGGTTGTTTTTATTGTAGTTTATTTCTAATATTATGCCACAGCAAACGTAGCGGGGAGAAAGAGGATGGAATACTAAAGAACATTTTAAGGCAGGATCATCAGAATGTAAAATTACTTTGAAGAGTAGAAGTGATAGAAAAGAACAAGTCAAAACGGCCATCAGGGTCTGCCTTGGACAAATGAATGACAAGCCAAGTGCTAGAATAAGAAGAGACATAGATGAGACCTAAAGCCTGAGGATTAGGATGAAGTTTTAAAGCTACTAACCAGAATGGGACAGGAAAAGACAGATAATAACTTGTTTAGCAAAAACAAGAGCCAGCTGAGCCAGCTGACCTTAAAATTCTCAAGTCATTAATGGTAAAAATCCTTGGAGTCATTCGATTTTATCCAACAGCACTGACTGATGTGATCATATAAAAAGGTTTCTCTCCAGGACTGGGGAAAAGCATAGAAGATGGGATACAACAGCAAGGATACAATGAGGAGGTGAACAAAGCCTATTCAATGTATGTAAAGCCTTTTCAATAAAAAGATCAAGATTTAACTAGCAATCTCTCTCACTTCAACCTAAGAAATATTTGTTAATATTAAAAAAAGACAGAAAATAGAATAAAAGGTGCCCTTAACACCTTTTATTTATAGTTTTATAGTCTGTGGTTATAAAGGGTTCCATCCAAACAGGAAGATCATATCCATACCAAGTTACTGAAAGATTACTCCTGATTGTCTAACTTCAATTGAAATAAGGTACACAGTAACTAATGAGAGAAAACAACATAAACTATCTTAGTACCAGCGTATACTATTGGCTCAAGCTAACAAACTTTCTTTTTTAAATGGCTACAATTGAAAGCCTATGATTAAAATCAGCGAAAAAAATATTTTTTTCTCATTATTGTTTCTTTATTGACATTACTGCTCAAACTTGACTGCACATATAAAAAGGAAAGAGTGTAAATAAAAAGATAAGCAAATGTAGCATCCTATCTAATAAGAGAGAATATGCAAATTGACCTTCACACTGTCACAAAGATGGTGGCGCCCACAGCAAAGGCAGGGTTTCCATAACACAAGATGGCTGCACCCACAGCAGAGGCCGAGTCACCTTAATGAGCCTTAACAAGCAACCAGCAGGGACATGAGGCTACTTAGCACTGGGCTGGGTCAGGGGGCCTCAGGCCACAGCCCCTGCCTGATTGGGCTTGATGGGGGACATCAAGGCATGCCCCCTCCGTGCCAGGCCAGGGGACCTCAGGCCATGCCCCTCACCCCGGCATCAGGCCAGGGGACCTGAGGCTGCACCCCCCGCCCAGCGGGGCTAGATGGGGTACCTGAGGCTGCGTTCCCCACCATTTGGGCTTAACAGGGGACCTAAGGATGCACCCCCCACCCTGCAGGGGTTGACAGGGTATGGCCAGCTGGGTCTGGATCTCACCCAATAGGGGTGGGGCCGGCTGTGTCTGGGTCTCACACACACTTGAGGCACTGAGGGTGGGCGGGCACTTGACTCTGGGTCCCATGGCACACCCCAGTCTCTGACAGGAGGAAGATTTTCATATGTATTTTACTAATTTTCTTTCATTTCTGACACTTCTATTATAGAGAAAGGGCAAATAGCAATATTAAAATATTTCCAGTAATTAATCCCCTTTTAATATGCACAAATTTCGTGCACTGAGCCACTAGTCTTAGTATAAAAATTCTTAATAATCACCATCTCTAACACTTAATAATTACCTCTGATATTCAAAAAGGCTTCTATTATGCTCTAGGCATAGTGTAAAATCAGTAAGTTTAAGAAGATTGATACAATATATTTCTGTAACTCAAAAACATTCCAAATAACACTATATACTGGGATATATACGTACAGAGTAAAAGTCTAAAGATTTGCACAGGGAAGATAAATACCAACTACAGGAGAGTGGGAATCTCCAGGGGGAAGGAGACACATCTTCATCCGTTTCTGAATGTCTGAAATATTTAATAATTTAAAGAGAACTGAAAGTAGTACATGGCAGAATAACAAAAATTGGGATGTCTTAGAACTGTTAAAAGTGGCTGATTCAAAAAAAGTTTTAATTTTATTAAACTTTTCAACTGGAGCAGAAATATGTATCAAAGTCAAGAATGACTTTGAAAGGCAAAAAATAAAAGTATTAAAGAAGTGTTAAGTAATAAGATCTAGAATGAAATGCTAAAACGGGAATTACCAGTGAAAGTGAGACTTCAGAGGCAATGGGTGAAAGGTACCTTTCTACTTATAACTATGTATTATTATTTGCTGTTTTAAATTAACTTTAAAGTTTTTTGTAATTAAACAATTTTATAAGGTTGACTAAATTCCTACTTTAGCAGCAGGCTGTTTTCAAATCCTCATCCTGCAGGAGACTACGTCACTTCATTGTACCTAGTCCCACTACTCCTCAGGAAAAGTCTCTTTCCTAAAACAAATTTCTGCCTATTACATCACATCCAACACTATGTGCATTCTTTGCATGTGCTTATGTTAGGTATTAGGCCCTGTTTAATTATTCGAATTTCATTCTTCACATAGAACTCAAGTTCCATTGTCCACAAATTCACATAAAACTCTTTTTTTTTGTTATAACAGCTAATATTTACCTAATGACTATTGTTCTAATAACTTTATTATTGTATTTAACCTCCCCCTCTCAAAAATACCTTTGATACAATGTATCCCATTGAAAAGAGGGAGGGGTGGGTTGAAGCTTAGCAAGGTTTGGTAACTTGGTCAAAATTACAGAGCCACCCATGGCAGGGCTAGTACTCAAACCCAGAACTGTACTGTTAACAAAATGACTTCCTTTCCACTATACCATGAGGCATCTCTAGTGTAGAAGACAAACGTTTTTCTATATACAATATTATTTAACTATTTTGTGTATGAATGTTTTTATTTTCTATTTTCCATCACCATTTCCTCCCTCCATGCATTTTCCACCTTCTCCATCCCTGCCCCCTCCATCACCACACTGCTGTCTATGTCCATGAGTTCTCTCTCTCTTCTTTCTTTTTTGCCCAATCCTCCACCCACCCCCACACCTCCACTCCAATGGTAAATGCCTGGTATTCGTTTGGATAATTTCAATCATTATGATCAACAACTCACATTTCTACTTCAAGGCAATTCCTAAAAATAGTATTTGATCCACGGAAAATAAAATGTCATGGGACCCAGGGCCAGCATTATGATGCCTGACACAAAGAAATTGATGCTCTGGAAGTTTAAATGACGTTTCCAGGGAACCACACTGACCAGTCAATATAGCTGGGACAGATACCCAGATATTCTGATTCCTACCCCAGGCCTCATGTTTCACACACATACACACACGCGCGCCCACACACACTCTCATATACACACACACACAGGCACACACACACCAGGCACAGGAGAAGACCGTAACTGAGATGTACCTAACTAGAATCAACTCTTGAGAAACATATTAATATATTAAGAAAATGCTGAAAAAAGTTAAAAAAAAAAAACAGTATTAGTTGGGTAGGACTGGTCAGAATAAGCGTCTTGAGGTGGAAGAACTAATGGAAGGTAACAGGGTGGCATTCAAACTAGAGGAAGAAAAGGCAGAGAGAACTCAGAGTCAGAAAGATTTGCAGGACACTCGATCCACTAACATTCGCTGTGACCCCCTGAGAAAAGCAACTCACACCTTTTAAAATCAGAAACAGCCGTGAACTTAGACAATGGCGTTGGGCTGAAACTACCCCGTATTTCTCACCAGAACTGAGGAGCTCCTGGACCAAGGAAATATCGCCTGTGGTCAACGCTTTCTTAAACGTTTCATTCTTGTCTTCAGTGGGTAATGGTCCTTTTAATTTCTAAAAAAGCAGACAGTTTAAAAAAAAACAATTATACATGTTTTCATTTCCACTGCAACCGGTAAATCGTTTTGGAAGAGGGAGGAGGGGGGGAAGGGACGGTGGTGGTGGGCAACACCCGAAGTTTGCAAAGAATTCGTGTCTCAAATGACCTCGAAAGGGGCCCGGGTAATGGCGGGTCCGAGCCCACGGGACGGGCTACCTTGTGGACAACCTAGCGAGGCGCCGGCGATGGAAAGCACAGTAAGGAAACCAGACCAACACGCTGCGGGTTTCTCTCCAACCCCAGCGCCTGTACTCCCACTGGAGAAACGAAGGAGGAAGGGCAAACAGGGGAGGAAGGAAGAGGGTTCCCGAGGAGGCCGGGTCTTCCAGGGCCCGGGAGGCAGACCTCGGCGCGGAGAAGAAACAGCCTCCCCTGCTACTGAGAGGCCCGGTCGAGATACCCAGCCGTCATCCTCGCTCTCGCTACTCTCGCCTCCACCAGCCACCGCCAGGCCACGGAACACGCTGGCCGCCTTGTCAGCAGTCAGGGCCGCCGGCCCCTCCCTTTCCGCGGGCGCGGGGCTCCAACTGCGACCTTCCTTCTGCGCCTGCGCGCGCCTGCGCCTGCACCTGCGCAGTGCTGGTTTACCCGGGAAGGCGGGACCTGCGTGGTCCAGCTGGGGCCTGGGGCTCCTGGGCGCAGGTGCGCAGGCGCGTGACCTCGCGCGGCCGCCCTCATCCCTCTCGGTGGCCCGTGGCTGTGAGACATGGAAACCTGCATGTCTCCCGGCCCAGGTGAGGCTGGCAGCGCACTCCTTTGAAGAAGTCCTTGGGCTTTCCGGGTTGCCCCACTTGTCGTTGGAGCGGAATTGGGATTTGTACGCCAAGGTATGCCTATGCTTTGTCCGCTTCAACCGCCCCCGTCTCCCACCTGCCTCCAAACCCACCGCCAGACATGCTACCCTTGGAGAGGGGAGCATATTATCCCTAAGGAGCACCACCCATGCAGGCAACAAGCCACGAGACACATGGGCGCTGGCGAACGAGCCAGGAGAATTCCTCCCTTTAAATGTCATGGGGTTTGCCCTAACCGGTTGGCTCAGTGGATAGAGCGTCGGCCTGCGGACTGAAGGGTCCCGGGTTCAGTTCTGGTGAGGGGCATGTACCTTGGTTGCAGGCACATCTCCAGTGTGGGATGTGCAGGAGGCAGCTGATCGATGTTTCTCTCTCATCGATGTTTCTAACTCTCTATCCCTCTCCCTTTATCTCTGTAAAAAATCAATAAAATATATTTTTAAAAAACACACGCTTTCCCACCTAGAGAGTGTAGATGCACTAAAGGAAAAATTCAGTCAAGGAAGGAAGGGGAGAGAGTGGATCAAGAGCTGGGAAGAAAAAATTATTTAAATGTTTAGAGAGCAAGTCAGTAATACAAACAGCTCTAGGTGAAGGCAGCCCAGACCCACGTTTCCTCAGCTGACCTCCACGAGAAATGCCACAGAAAGGTAGATCCACCGAGGAATAGCACAGACGTATCACCTGAGGCTGATTTAAAAGGAAGGTAACCATGCGCTATTCTTTGAAAGTTTTGCAATAATTTTTTTTTCCTTAAGGAATCTTTGATGTAAGAGTTTGGAGTTATTTACTTCAGAGATTTTCAGAGATAACTGTTTTTAGGTAGTTTGGTACCTTGGGGGTCATGCCTCTCTTTCTAATGCACCCATTCAATAAGCGTTATGGATAACTGAACACGGCTAGCTTTGGGGAGACAACATCACAGACAAAACAAGCTGTCTCTTGGAGCTCACAAGTGTTTTTGGTTTTTAATCCTCATCTGAGGATATGTTTTTATTGATTTGAGAGAGAGAAACACACATTGATGTAAGAGAAACATTGATCTGTTGCTTGCCTCTATTTTAATTCTTTTTCTGCAATCTTGTTCTTGTTTATTTTGTGTGTGTGTTTGTTTTGTTTTGTTTTTTCATTTGCAACATATTCCTTTATCTGCCTGTGTATGTTCCTATGTATTGGGTAGAGTTGCTGGTTGAGTGGCCTAATGTAGTAAGTGTCCTGTAGGGCCCAGTGGCCCACTCAGACTTCTCAGTCACCTGAACGAGGTGCTTCAGGGGTTCACCCTGTGAGACTTTGTGCACCCTCCGGCTGTAGCTGAGCCTTGATTTCTGTTGGCACATCACTGGGAGGGACTTACCCTCAGGTCAGTTGGCTTGAGGACTGCCCAAGATGGCAGCAGAGGAGCTGCTGTGCAGGGGCCAACTCCACTTCAGAGGGGCTCCACTGCCCACTGAGTTCACCCCTTGAGTGTGTCATTGTGGGGGTGCTAGGGTGGTGCTCTGGTGTGATCTGAAGCTGTCTACGGGATGCGCTGGCTCTGGGACCTTTCAGTAGGTGCAGACCGGGATCATTTGCCACGAGTGCCCTGTTCCGCAGGAGCTACAGAGAGATCTACAGATGGCTGTTACCTGTGCTGGGTTTGGAGATGCCTGGGAAATGCCAAGCTGCAAACCAAGACCAGCTGCTATTGGTGCTGGGCCTGGGGCCACTTAGCAAGAGGTATGGAGCATGCTGAGGACAGATGTTACTTGTTGGGGGTTTGTGAACCTTTGAGAAATTCTAGGAAAGTTTGCTGCATGAGCCAAGACAGACCATTTGTATGGAGGAGCCACTGGAAAGTTTGGTGGGTCCAAAAGTTGGTTGGGGCAGGGTCTCAGGGAATCTCCAGAGTGGGGAAAACAGTGTTAGCTAGGTGGATGGAGACTCAGACAAGGCACCTTCTCTGTGGGGTGAAGGCTCAGCAAAGGAACAATGGTCTCTGCCAGCACTTCTGTCTTGCAGAAAGCTGCCCCGCCAACCCTTCCCCTAAAGCCTTTAGAGCTGTTACTCCACATACACTGGAGCTCAGAACAAGTGAGTTCAAGTAAAACTGGGCATGGGCCGTTTAAGAGGAAAACCTGGGACTCCTGAAGCCCTCCATTTCAATCAGTCACAATTCCTGCTGGTTTTCAAAACCAGAAATTATGGGCACTTCTCTTCATGGCACTGGAACCCTGGCCTGGGGGGCCTGGTGTGGGACTGGGACTCCTTGCTCCTCAGCTCCTCAGGAGGAATCTCCAATGATGAAATATCCCTCCCGATTTTTTCCTGCCACACATGAATGTGGGACCAGCAACTCTTGCTTCTTTGCCCCTCCTACCAGTCTTTATGTGCCTTCTTCTGCGTATCCTTAGTTTTAGGACTTCTGTTCATCTGTATTTCAGGTGCTTCTGATGTGGTTGTAGGAGATTGGGAGCACTGCATTTACCTACTCTGCCAACTTCACCAGAACCTGAAATGTTTTTTTTGTGTGTGTTTTTTTTTAAATATATTTTATTGATTTTTTACAGAGAAGAAGGGAGAGGGATAGAGAGCCAGAAACATCGATGAGAGAGATCGATCAGCTGCCTCCTGCACGCTCCCCAGTGGGGATGTGCCCGCAACCAGGTACATGCCCTTGACCGGAATCGAACCTGGGACCCCTGAGTCCGCAGGCCAACGCTCTATCCACTGAGCCAAACCGGTTCGGCACCTGAAATGTTTTTAAACTGAAGAAAGACTTGTTCTGCTGTGCTTGTGTGTGTGTATTTAAAGACACTTAAACTCATCTGTTTGTTTTTTGTTATTGTTTTGTTATCCTTGCCCAAGAATATGCTTTTTTTTTTTTTATTAGAGCTGTTACTCCACACACACTGAAGAGAGAGAGGAAGGGAGAGAGAGAAACATTGATCGGTTGGTTGCCTCACACACACACACACACACCCTGAGCAGGGATCAAACCCTCAGCCTTGCAGTTGAACCCACAACCTTCTGGTGTACAGCAGGACGATACTCTAACCAACTGAGCCATCCAGCCAGGGCGAGAAGGTTTGGTTTGTTTTGTTTTGTTTTGAGCATCTGGCTAAGTAGTGGTGCCATTTACTAAAAGGGAGAAGATTAGAGGATAAACTTGAAGATAAAAGGAGCATCTCAAAATTAACATGTTCCAAAACAAAATACTCAAGTGTAGCTGTCAAGTAGTTAGTTGGATATTCAAATATGGATCTCAGGAGTAAGGCTGGTTGTAAGAGATAGAAATATGTGAGTTATTCATATGTAATTGATTTTTCAAACTTGGGATTTACCCAGAAAAATATATTTGTAAATACAGATGCTCTAGACTGAATGTTTCTGTCCCCACCGCCCCCCCAAAAAAGTATTTTATATGCTGAAACCTAGTCCCAAAAATGATAGTTTGTTGAGGTGGAGACTTTGGAAGCTGGTTAGGTCATAGGGAAGGGCATAACCCTCATGAATGGGACTAGTGCCCTCATGACAGAAACTCCAGAGAGCTCCCTTCTGCTTCTACCATGTAAGGACACAACAAGAAGATGCTCTATGAATCAGGAAGCAAGCTCTCACCAGACACCAAATCTGCCAGCACCTTGATCTTGGGCTTCCCAGCCTCCAGAACTGTGAGAAATAAATTTTTGTTACTTATAAACCACCCTGTCTATTTATTCTCTTATAGCAGCCCAAGCAGACTATGGTAATAGCTAAGATTATTCTAAAATTTATGTAGAAAGGCAAAGAACCTAGATAGCTAAAACAATTTTGAGAAAGAAGAATCAATTAGGAGAAATTCCTCTCCTTGATCTTAAGACTTATTGTGTCGCTATAGTAATCAGAACTGGATTGTATTAGGAAGGGATAGATACATAGATTAATGGAACAGAACAGAGAGCCTAGAAGTAAGACCAAATGATTTTGACAAAGATGAAAGAGCAATTCAATGGAGGAAGGATAATCTTCAACAAATGATGCTAAACCATCTCAATATTCATAGATTAAAAAAGAATCTATCTAACCTTCCATTCTTTTCAAAAATTAACTCAAAATGTATCATAGATGTACACAATGTTCACAGCAGCGTTTTTTCTATTAGCCAAAAAGTAGAAACAACCCAAAAGTCCATCAACTGATGAATGGATAAACAAAAGGTGGTATATCCATACCATTTATATTAGTTTCCTAGGACTACCATAAGAAATTACTACAAGCCAGGTGGCTTTTAACCATAGAAATGTATTCTCTCACCATTTTGGAGTCTGAAATCAGAATGTCCTAGTAAACAGCACCATGTACCCTCTGAAAATTCTACAGGAGGATACTTTCTTGCCTTTTGGTGGTTGCGGACAACCCTTGGCATTTCGTAGCTCATAGATGCATCATTTTAATCTCTGCCTCTCTATTTAGGGCTCACCCTAATTCAGTATGACTTCATCTAAATTTGATTACATCTGCAAAACCCCTGTTTCCAAACAAGGTTACATTCACAGGTTCTGAGTGGACAAAAGTTTTGTGGGGAAACTGGTCAATCCAGTATATCATATGTCTCTTAGCATAATGTTTTTAAAAATCCACATTGTAGTATATATATCCTGTATTCCATTCCTCTTCATGCTAAATAATTTATGGTATTGATTTTAGAGGTAATTTCAGGAGGTGGCAGGACCCAGTAAAAGGCTAATGTCATTGTGAATTGGAGAAATGGCAGGAAGATGGAGAGGAGAGCATGCATTCAAAATTTCTCATGAATTGGCATCATTAAAATTTGGTGACTGTATATGAAGGATAAGGTGGGAGGAGTCAAAGCTAATGTGACAAGAACACAAGAAAAGAAAACATTTTGAGGAAACAGATAAGCTTTGTTCTGCACAGAGACAGTCTGAAATGCTGAGGAACATCCATGTTCAGTGAGGGTCTGGAGCTCCCAGAGGGACCTGGACTATCAGTTCAGCTTTAGAAAATATCTTCCTAAGAGGTAATAATGGACATATTGAAGCAATGATATTGCCAAGGGAGAAGGGATAGGATGAGATCAGAAGGCTGGGAACATATCCTTAGAGAATGACTATTCTTTTAGAAATCCAGCAAAGGAAAGGAAGCAACAAAGGAGCCTGAGAAATAGTGATTAAAGAAGCAGGAGACCTGGAAGACATCAACGTCTCAAAAATCTTGCACTGAATTGTAACCTAGGATGATGATAATAGCAATAATAATGATAGTAAATTCATTTTATAGTACGTCCCACATTACAGTCACTGTCCTAGGCGCTTAACCTATATTAAGTCATTTAATACACAACCCGTTGAGCTCAATACGGTCTCAATTTTACAGAAGGGGAAGTTGAGACACAGAAAGGTACAGTCACCTACCCAAGATCACCTACCTGACGGGGCTGGAATTCAAAGGCAGAAAACAGCACTGTAGTCCATGCTCTAAGTCATTACTATCTAACACGTAGCACTTCCCTAATCACTTTATAGTCATTAATTCACAAAATCTTCACTATAACTTGTTGAGGTAAGTGTCAAAATTATTATTTTCATTTTACAGATGAGGAAACTGAAGTACAGAAAAGTTATGTAAACCACCCAAGATAATACAAGTACTAAGTGGGATGGTCACTGTAGGCTTTTGGGCTCCAGAGTGGGGCTCAAGTGTAACTCAGAAAGTGGGATGCCCACAAAAGCACTCTCTCTCCTAGAGGAATAGCTGTTTCTCTCACACCATAACACTGCCTCTGAAGCACTCCTTTACAAAGCAGATACCATCATCAGACTAGTAAACCAGACTCAGAATAAACCTCGATTCCTTTACAGGTTTATCACAAGTTTCATTCCGGGCCAGATAAGAAATCAGTATGTCTGAAGAGATTTGGGATTTCCCCCAGGGTGACTTCCTGGAGTAGGTCAGAAAGCCACCTACCTACTTTGTGAATGACTACAGCAGTGGTTCTCAACCTTGGTTGCACATTAGATTCACCTGGGAATCTTTTTAAAATCCTGATTTCTAGGCCTCATCCTCTGGAAATTCTGTTTATTTGTTATGGGGTGAGGCCACAACATTAGTAACAAATACTGTGCCCTTAGTATATTTTCTAGGCATGGAGGATGAAGTTGTAAAAAAGACAGGTAAGACCCTTGACCTCAGAATGTTTATTGTCTAGCCAGAGAAACAGGTAAGGATAAATTCTACAAAGATAATTAGGTGAAGGGAATAGAGAATAAAGGGGGGAGAATAGGAATTTGAAATAGGGGTTTCAAAGAAGGCTTTTTTGCAGTGTTACTCTTATTGTGAAAATAAAAAGTTAAAAGGATTTGATTTTCCACTTTAAAAGGTCATTCTGGCTACATGGAGAAAAGACTGTAGGAGAGCAAGAATAGAATTAGGAATACCAGTTAAGAATCCTACTATTATAACAGTTTGAGTCTTCACCATGCCTGTACATTAGAATCCTCTGGAGATGATTCTAGCTAGTCCCAATCTAAATCAATTATATCAAAATCTCAAGGAGTAGGGCCTAGGAGTTGATATTTCTCAAGGCTCCTCTGGTGATTTTAATATGCATCCAGAGTTGTAGAAGAAAGATGTTGGGGCTATACCTAGGGCAGTTACCTATATCCTTTAGGAAAATGGAAAGAACCACGATGTTGAGGTTAAGCAACGAAAACAAAAATAGATTCTTATCTGGCTCTGTATTCTTTAAGGAATGTGGTTGGGTCAGAGAACAAATATCCTTAAGAGGAAAAAAAATCATCAGGAAATGATGAAATGGGTATCAGTTAAGAAGCATTAACCAAATACCAGTAAGTAATGGTTAATGAAATGTTTTGTGTATGTCATGTTTATTTCTTCAAATATTCTAATATGTAGCCCATCTCTGAAAATCATTGTGTAAGGATCTGGGAAGCCATGTCTAGAGCAGTTACCTTTGGAGAAGGCTAGGTGCCAGATTCAGGATGTGTATACACATACATGTTTTGTGGAGACAGCAGATAGATGGGAGGTGGAATGAAAAGGAAAGAGGGTCTCAGGGATAACAACCAAATTTTAGGCTTGAAAAATTGGATGAATAGTGGCTGATTTACTTGTGGGGTGGTGGTAGGGAGATGTGTAGAAGAGCAGAGGTGTGTGTGTGTGTATTGAAATCAAGAGTATCTGCTAACAGGTACCCCCTCCTTGGGGCACGCCTACTCGAATCTCCTTTTCGAGGGAATTTTCCTTCTCCTAAACTCTCAGGGTCCCCATTAGATTTGCAACAAGGGGAGCAATGGACAGTGGTAGCTTGTCCCAAGCTAACTCCCTGAATCTGTCTCCAAGGCCCACTTTTCTCTGACTTTCCAGTGAGCTGACAGCCGCTCCGCCTTGGCTCACTTCTTTCCCATACATTTCTAGAGCCAAAGCAGCCCTGCCCAGTCTCTCTCCTGTTACTTCTTCTATCCCTAGGCCCTTCCTTGTTTCACTGTCACCAACTTTAATCAGCTACTCTCAAAAATAAATAAATAAGAGGATCGACTTACACTTTATGTAGAACGTGTTAATAAACTCTGAAATGGGATGTTAAGTAGAGAATTGAATGATTAGTTCCCTGGAGTAATTTTCTTTGATTTTATATCTGTTTCTTGTTTACACTAACTATGACATTTACTCAGTTATTTTACTTCACTTGTAAAGGCAGCCTTCCTAGGTTTATTTATTATCTATGTAATTTTATTTTATTTTTTCTTTCTAGACTTTTAGCGTATACGCATATTGCTACTGCAGATAGGCATGGTGGAAGAAGAGTGCCTTAAAAGTATGTTAATCCTTATTACAACAAAACTTCACATTGTAGACATCTGGGAAACAGTAGTAGCTCATAAATGTCTGAACATTTTTGTGTTAAAAAGATTGCAGCCCTAACCAGTTTGGCTCAGTGGATAGAGCGTCGGCCTGCCGACTGAAGGGTCCGGGGTTCGATTCCGGTCAAGGGGATGTACCTTGGTTGCGGGCACGTACCTTGGTTGCGGGCACATCCCCAGGAGGGGGTGTGCAAGAGGCAGCTGATCGATGTTTCTCTCTCATCGATGTTTCTAACTCTCTATCCCTCTCCCTTCCTCTCTGTAAAAAAATCAATAAAATATATTTTTAAAAAAAGATTGCAAAAAAAGTACAAGTTTACAAAATGGATTGAAAGGTAGTTGATAGTGAAATTCCAGAGCATCATTTCCAAAACTTACTTAAATAAAGAGTACTTTTAAATATGTAACATATTGATGAACCAAGAGCTCAAAAGATACAGTGGGCTCCTGATTTAAAGTAGATATTTAAAAAGGATTTTAGATACATTAACTGCTACAAGACATTATCAGACTTAATGTGTGTAAAACACAATGAATTTTAAATAATATTGCAACTATGTTGAAATTATAAGATAAGATCTATAAACCAGAAAAATACATATCACAGATAAGTAAATATCAAATTATGACATACAATATGTGATTAACTGGAAAATAATACTTAGAGATGAAGCCTTAGATTTGACATTGTGCCTTCTTGTGTGAATGATCTTTCATATAATTTCCTAACAATCTCATGGATGGCACATATTTTGTTATAATAGGCAAAGTATTACCTAAAAGTCAAATAAATGTTTATTGTTGCTCCTATATTTTATTACTTAGCCAATAATATTAAACAATAGTTAACTCAAATTTGTAGAACTTCTCAAACAATTCTGAGTATTTTCATACCTGTAATTTCTTCATAAATCCTTTGAGAAGTAGAGGTAGATATGACATTTTGCAGTTGATAATTGGGACTACTAGATCAAGGTTGTGTCAAAGAGATCTGAGACCTAAACTCAGATTTACATAGACCCAGGCCATTCTTACTTCATTAGACACCTGTAAGAATTGGTATTTTTTGCTTTCTTAAGATTTTGTTTTACTTTAGGGTAATTTTTAATTAAATTTATAGAAGAACCTAAACCAATATTATAGTACAAATTTTCCCACACAGCAAAGATCTAAAACTTGCCGAAACCGGTTTGGCTCAGTGGATAGAGCGTCGGCCTGCGGACTGGAAGGTCCCAGGTTCGATTCCGGTCAAGGGCATGTACCTGGGTTGCGGGCACAACCCCAGTGGATGTGCAAGAGGCAGCTGATCGATGTTTCTAACTCTCTATCTCTCTCCCTTCCTCTCTGTAAAAAATCAATAAAATATATTTAAAAAAAAAAAAGATCTAAAACTTTAAAATTGAGCATTTTAAATATATCTTAACAATTTTCTTTTCTTAACAATGGTCTCTGAGGTACATGAAAACAAATTCCATTGGTTACTTGAAATGTTGACACATTATGGTTCTATTTATTATAATGTATTACCTGAGTAATTGTAAATTCTATGCAAGAAATGAATTGTACACTGTTGTTATTACTTGAAAGAAATATATAACCCACTGATATTATTTAGGTCATGTATTTTATTCTATTGGAATTAACCTTTTATTTTGTTTCTTATAATCAAATTAGTTTTCTTTCCTTTAATTTTGTTCCTAGCCTAGTAGGCAACATTGATTTTAAAATTTCTGGTGTTTTGTCAGTTAACCAAATGGAGATGATTATTTCCCTTTAGTAGACTTATTGTTTGCATTCTACCATGTCAAATAGCTTTCCTTTATCAGTGTTGCAAGGATATGGAAGATGTCAAGTAACTATAGAGAATGAATTTATGTAGTCATTGCTGCCATGGAATGCTCATAAAGAGTTATTATGAACTTCTATAATATTTCTTGCACATATTTTTTATTTTAAAAATATGTATATTTATTTATATGTAACTAGAGACCCAGTGCACAAAATTCTGACAGGGGTAGGGTCCCTGGGCCTGGCCAGCGATCAGGGCCAATTGGTGCCTTATGGCTGCCAGCCTGGGCCTTCCTTCATTCCAGGACACCCCCGGATGGTCAGTACACATCATAGCGAGCGATCAAACTCCCAGTTGAACTCCCGAAGGGACACTTTGCATATTAGCCTTTTATATATATAGGTAGTAATTTAATAATAACCTGTATGTACTTGGCTTAAAACTATGTTTGGAATTCTCACATTGAAATAGACCAGTGGTATAGATGGAATTTCATAAGTATATTTCTCATAATTTGTTATTTAGAGAATAAACAGATCCTCAAATGAGGGCTACTTAAGTGCTATTTCTTATATTTTGGGAGTGAGAAGCAGTTGTCTCCTGGCTGACCTGGCTTTATGGCCATTGCTTTTCTTATGTTCTTACTAGAGGCCCGGTGCACAAAAATTTGTGCACTCGGCGGGGAAAGGGGGTCCCTCAGCCCAGCCTGTGCCCTCTCACAGTCTGGGACCCCTCGGGAGATAATGACCTGCTGGCTTAGGCCTGCTCCCGGGTGGCAGAGGGCAGGCCCAATCCCTAGGTGCAGCCCCTGGTCGGCCTCAGAGCAGTGCTGATTGGGGAGTTGGGGCATCACCCTCTGTCATGCACAGAGCAGGGCGGATCAGGAGGTTGCGATGCCACCCCCAGTCACGCTCAGGGTAGGGCTGATTGGGGGGTTGGGGCACCGCCCCTGTCACACTCAAGGCATGGTCCATAGGGAGGTTGCGGCGCCACCCCCTGTCACTCACAGAGCAGGGCCAATCAGGGGGTTGGGGCGCTGCCCCCTGTCACGCACAGAGCGGGGACGATCAGGGGGTTGAGGAGCTCCCCCTGTCACTCACAGAGTAGGGCTGATAGGGGAGTTGGGGCACCGCCCCCTGTCACACACACAGCAGGGTGTATCAGGGGGTTGGGGCGCCGCCACTGTCCTACTCAGGGCAGGGCCGATGGGGAGGTTATGGCTCTACCCCATCACACACAGAGCAGGGCCGATCAGGGGGGTGGGGGCGCCGCACCCTGTCACACCCAGAGCCGCAGGGTGATCAGGGGGTTGGGGAGCTCCCCCCTATCATCCACAGAGCAGGGCCCATCAGAGGGTTGAGCTGCCTTCCCCTGTCATGAACAGAGCAGGGCAGATAGGGAGGTTGTGGCCCCGCCCCCTGTCACAAACAGAGCCGCAGGGCGATCAGGGGGTTTGATTGCTGCCCCCTGTCACACTGATCCCGGTGCTGGGAGGCATATTACCCTTTTACTATATAGGATAGAGGCCTGGTGCATGGGTGGGGGCCAGCTGGTTTGCCCTGAAGGGTGACCTGGATCAGGGTGGGGGTCCCCACTGGGGTGCCTGGCCAGCCTGGATGAGAGGATGATGGCTGTTTGCAGCTGGTCACACCCCCTTCAGGGTGGGGGTCCCTACTGGGGTGCCTGGCCAGGCTGGATGAGGGGATGATGGTTGTTTGCAGCTGGTCACACACCCTTCAGGGTGGGGGTCCCCACTGGGGTGCCTGGCCACTCTGGGTGAGGGGCTGAGGGCTGTTTTCAGGCTGGCGGGTGACTGAAGCTCCCAACCTGTCCTTTTTTTTTTTTTTTTTAATTCTGGGCCAGCTTTAGCTCTGAGGCTTGGCTCCAGCTCTGAGGCCTCGGCTGCTGAAAGCAGGTATCTGGTTTGTTTGTGTTCTATAATTGTACCACTGTTGTGGTCCTTCTCACTCCAGCTCTGAGATCCAGGCTGGCTGAAAGCAGGGATCTGCGTTTGTTCTATAATTGAAACAATGTTGTGGTCCTGCTGGCTGAAGCCTGGCTGGCTGAAAGCAGGTTTCTGGGGTTTTGTTTAGCTTCTATATTTGTAACAATGTTTCAAACTGCAAGCTCAGAGGCCGGCAAGGCAGGCGAGGAACGTTGGCTTCCTCCATCACTAAAGCATTAGCCAATGGGAAGGGTAGCGGAGGTACAGCTAATTACCATGGTTCTCTTTTATTAGATAGGATAGTATTCGGACTGACCAAACCAATGAGAGTCACTAATAATTCAATAAACTAAAGAATAGATTTTCTGAGGCTTCATAAGTTTGGACTGAGAGTTATGAGTGAAAGAATTAAAAGCAACAAAACAAGGAAAGCATATTTAAGGTAGAAATGGAATTACCAGTGAGCATCTAAACATGGGTTTGTTTGTTTTTTCATGCTATTTTATTTAAGTTGGAAAATCACCCTGAGAATTCTGTGTCTGCCCATTTTGCTTAAGAAGCTGAGGCTCGGGCTCTGGCTGATGTTGCTCAATGGTTGGAGCACCGGCCTGCACACCAAAGGGTTGTGGGTTCAATTCCCAGTCAAGGACACATACCTGGATTGCAGGTTTGAACCCCGGCCTTGGGCCATGTGGGAGGCAACCAATCGATGTCTCTATGACATCTATGTCTCTCTCATTTTCCCTTCCTTCTCCCTCTCCTTTCCACTCTCTCTAAAAATCAATGGAAAAAAAATATCCTCATGAGGATTAACAAAAAAAAAAAAAAACCCTTGAGACTTGGAAAGTTTAATTACTTGACCAAAATGATTAAGTCTAAGCTTGGATTTGAATCCAGATTTCTTTTGTTACAGCTGTTTAAATATTGCCTGACACCAACATAGGATTTGATAAACACAAAGAAGGAATATTTATTATGTTGTAAATATGTTTATAATACTTTAAATAGCACCTATTAGAATATAATCATCAAATTCTTTACTTTTAGAAAGCAAAGGCAAACTATTATTTGCTGGCTGAGGTACACAGAAAAGACCTTCTTAATTCATTAATGTTTTAATGAGAGTAACCTCAAAAGTCAGACTACAGGGTTCACTCATAGCATGGTGAAGAATGCAGTAGAGGAAAGTGTTGGACTAGGGGAGCATGGAGGTGGCGGCAGTGGTGGGAGAGTGGGGAGATGAAAGGCTAAGGAGAAAAAATGTCCTAGTTTTAGGAAAATCCTAAGAATGGCACAAACTTGAGTAAAAGTTAGCACCAGGGGATAGGAGAGAGAATGGTGTCTTTAATCCAGTTTAATCCAAAACACAACAAAAGGCAACTACGGACAAGAGATGATACTTAAGGACAGAACAACAGAATGGTGGTGGCTTCTAATCTGGCAGCTGTGCCCCCACAACCCTGCAAAGTGCTCCTCCACTTTGAATCCCCTGCTGCACAGGTCACTTCTTGTTACCTTTCTGACCTCATTTCACACCACTGTCCCCTTGCTCATTTCTCTTCTTGCTTTTTCCTTTAACACACTAGATTTTCTGACTTGTGTTGTTTACTGTAGCTGTTCCTTCTGTCTGAAATGCTCTCCCTACAATGTCTACTAAAATAATTCTTTCACCTCCTTCATGTTTTTGCTTAAATTTTAACCTCTTCCTAAGGCCTATCATGATTACCCTATATATATATATATTTAATTTAGATATGGTTAAGATATAACATAGTATTAGTTTTATATGTATAACAACGATTTTATAGCTATGTATGTATATCCTATCTAATAAAAGGGTAATATGCAAATTAACCACCACTCCATCACAAAGATGGCATTGCTCAGTCCTCTCAGCCCCACTGGATTCCCCCAATCCCGGGGGGCGGCCGCTGAGAGCAGGCAGCATGAGCGACCTGGCGGAATGCTTGCTTTGTCACCACAGCAAGGAGGCAAGTGTTCCACCCTGGCTTTGGAGGGCCTCTGGGCAGCGGGCATGGAGCAGCCGGTGGGGGCGGGAGGGGACGGGCTGCTTGCATCGTTGCCCCAGCGACAAGGCAAGCATTCCGCACCAGGCCACAGATGGGCCTCTAGCCAGGTTGGGGTGCGGAACTCTTGCGTCTTCGCCCTGGTGATGAGGCAAGCTTTCTGCGCCCAGCCACGGATGGGCCTCTGGGCTGCAGAGAGCCTCTGGGCAGCGGGCCTGGAGTGGCCAGGCCCCGCAGAGAGCTACTGGCACATGGATTCATGCGCAGGGATACTAATATATATATATATATGTCACCATAATAAGTTAGAGTTTAGTTTATATTCATTACCACACATAGTTGCAATTCTTTCTTGTGATGAGAATTTGTAAGACTACTGTCTTAGCAATTTTCAAATATACAATATATTATTGTTATCTAGCCATTATACTGTACATTACATGACCATCGTATTTAATACACCAACCTGCTCCTTTCACCCTCTGACATGCTTTACCCTACTCTATGCTTTTTTAATCCTATAGCAGTTACCAGCTTCTAATATGCTATAGTAGATTCTTTGCTTGTTTACTGTTTATGTCCTACTGGAGTATAAGTTCCCCTAGCAGGCATCTCTGTTTTATTCCCTGATACATCTTAAGACCTAGAATAATGCTCCAGGAAAATGGACTGAAATTGATGCCAATCACCCCTGAACCTATGCTTGTAAGCAATGAAACATGCCCAGCATCAATAAAAATGACAAAGCAGTAGCCCCTAGGGCAGTGATGGCGAACCTTTTGAGCTCGGCATGTCAGCATTTTGAAAAGCCCTAACTTAACTCTGGTGCCGTGTCACATATAGAAATTTTTTGATATTTGCAACCACAATAAAACAAAGACTTACATTTTTGATATTTATTTTATATATTTTAAATGCCATTTAACAAATAAAAATCAACCAAAAAAATGAGTTCGCGTGTCACCTCTGACACGTGTGTCATAGGTTTGCCATCACTGCCCTAGGGTCTATTGCTTTCCTTTAGCTAACTCCTCTCCCATTTCCTTTCCCCCTATGGAGTCTGAATCTTATGCTGGGCATGCCTGCCCCCTCAGTGTTTCATTTGTCCTCACAAATAAGTTTGGTCAGATATGGCATGGATTCAACCATTTTCTCTTTTCTTCCCATTCTACCATTCTAGTTCCCTTCTTCTAGGTGTTACGACTTCTGCTGGTTATTCTATATTTCCTGAGAAAAGTTGTTACTATCATGAGAATCATATCCTTACCCCACCACTTTAGCTTTTCATTGAGAGCTACCACTGAGTCACTGGAGACGTGGTGATTACACAGACATCGTAAAAACAAGCAAGAATACTTTTTGGATAGTGCTCTCCTAAAAGGAGACCCCAAAAATATGTCCTTACTTCTAGGGCTTTGCCAAGCACCATGTCCTATTGAAACAAATCATATTATTATTTCAATCACTTCTTCCTTCTAGCTATTTATCATTTTTAAAAGCATTTATATATTGAGCACTTAGATCAGCACCAACCCACGTGGTGGATAGCATTTGTTGAATTCTGAAAACAATCTCATGAGAAAAGTGTTATTCTCCCCAGTTTTATAGATAAGGAACCCAAGTGTTGTATAGCTAAGAGTTATGTGGCCAGATTCAAAGCCCAATCACATTGGACGCTATAGTAGAGGTTGATGCTGCCTTGAATTCATTTTCCCCTGCTTGCCATCCCATCCTGCTAACTCAATTACTCTCTCCTGGGAGACTGTTATTCCTCCTATCCCTACCAGTAGATCTTGACATATGATTGAATCATTTATGATAATAGAAGTGTAACATGCAAATTAGACTGATCATCCTTCCGACCTCCTTCCGGATGACCCTCCAGACAAAGCCAGGGCTGCGAGGGAAGCCTGGGTCTTGGGTGTCTGCTGGCAGCCGGAGGAAAACCTGTGTCCCGGGTGCCAGAAGGAAGCTGGTGCTGACAGTCAGGGGAAGGAAAGCTTACTCTTGCACAAATTTTGTGCATCTAGTAGGGATTAGAAAAAGCTGACTACTTGCTTCAAGATAAGGTTAGTTCTGTGATGCAATCTGTGCTCCAGGGCTTTCTTGTGGGAGCAAACTGAAAATAGTATCCATTGGCTCCACATTCTTGCTTCCCTGACTTACCCTTTTTCCTTCACTTTTGGAAGAACACCCCGCTAAAACTAGGGAACTTAACCTAAAATAAGTCTCTAATCCCCATCACAATATACTGCCTTCATTATTATTATCATTATTATCATTAAATATATTTTTATTGATTTCAGAAAGGAAGGGAGAGGGAGAGAGAGATAGAAACATCAATGATGACAGAGAGAATCATTGATCAGCTGCCTCCTGCACACCTCCTACTAGAGATTGAGCCCGCAACCTAGGCATGTGCCCTTGACTGGAATCAAACCCGGGACCCTCAGTCTGCAGGCTGACACTCTATCTACTGAGCCAAACCAGTTAGGGCTATTATTTTTATTATTATTGGATCAAGAGAGTTTACTCAGTTCTCTCTTTCCTTAGTATAAATGTTCTTCCAGAAGGTCCCTCAATTGCTCAAGTAAATGGATAGGATATGAGACTGAATTCCCATGATGAATGCATCTTGCAATCAGGCTCAGGTACACTTATACTATGCTCTTTACATTGAGAGTATTTTAAAGCTGAGCAAAAATAAGTTTTTTTGTAATTCGCCATGTGAACTGCTGCTAGTTAAAGGATATCCAGTGGGAATTTAGCAATGTATTCCTTTGGATAGAATTAGGGTTACTATTTTGCATTTCTTTCTGATAATGAAAATTTTTAAATCACTAAAAACTAAATTGGAATAGTTTAGGTTTAGGATATATTTCTCCATTCCAGAGTATTATTGGTTTTTGCCTCCAGCCTTTCAGGTACCTGTTAAGTACCAGAAGTTGTAGGGAGCAGCTATAGGGTCAAGCCTTGGACTGACCTGTGGCAGAGCCACTACAAGTCCCAGCTTGGAGGGTCGAGCCCTCCTAGCACAATTAAGCTTGACCTTATAGTCCTCCCTTGTTCCTAGGTAGCTAATGGGCTGTGGGAGGTGCAGCAAGTGCTGCCAAAACAAGGCTTGAGTAACAAAATAGATTTGCAACTCGCAAGAACATTGTAAACATGTTGACCACTCCCCTTGTGTGATCTGACTATAAAATAAAGCTTCCACTTACAGGCTGGGTCACTGTTTCCTCATCCAGGCAGTGATCCACTTGGTGCCAACTGTATTCTCGTCTGTCTTCTTTAATCCTTCACCGCCTTCCTCTGGTTTGCCCCTGGCCGTGCTGGACGCAGTTCAGAAGTAATATGTAGTTTTTGTGAAGCAAATTGCATGTACATCCAGGGTTTTAAAAATGTATATATAGTAATAAGGATCAGTGTTCTGACTAGGAATTAGAAATACTAAAGAAGAGTAAGCAACAAAATAACTTGGCTCATGAAAGACTCCATTTTCCCAAGCACGTGTTAATGTACTACCATTGGCTAACTAAAATGTATATCTTATCATTACAAATAACTTTTGTGTAATTGATCCACACAAAGTATTCCAGAGAGGTCTTTTTTAGTTACAGATTGCTTGCTTTTACATCAAGGTCAGGGAAGCTGGTAGAATTTGTAATGAATGGTATAATTGTTGAACATTTAAGCAAACATAATTTATTTGGGGATGAACAGTATGATTTATGTAATGGGAAATCATGCCACTCCATGAAGTTGAGTTCAGGGAAATGATAAATAGCAGTCTCAAAAAAAAAGGAACAAGTATATGTAAATTATTAACATTAGAAAAAATACCTTTGACAAAGATTTCCTTCTCCAAGCTGCGCCCCCCCCCCCATACACACACGCGCGCACGCACACACACACACACACACACACACACACACCAGAAAAGATTTCTTAAGTGGGGGCGGGAGGGGGTAGGCAGGGGCGGGAGGGGTCATTCAGTAACACTATAGAGTTGGAGAAAAAACTTTGTTTTACTTAGGAGCTAACTTGGAAACCAGCAACAAAAGGTTGGGGAGTTACTTATTCAAAAAGAAAAGTTTAGTAGTTGGCTCTCTCAGTAAGAAGTGCTGATGTTAATTTAAAATATTATAAATCAGGCACTAATATTGAATTTCTGAGTTCACCATCACATAACAAATGCTTTATAGGCATATGAAAACCCCAGGACCCAGGTTATTTCATTCCTAGATATTCCTTTGTAAAGTCATCAAGCTGCAAACATATTGGGCACTTTTCTGTATGGGTATTAAATATTAAAAATTTAACGTTAAAAAGAAAAAAAATTGCCATAAATGGGTCTAAAAATTCCAATTACCTAAAATGCATGGCTATCATGTTATTACTAATAAGTCTGAATTTTCATAATAAGCATTGTAAGAAAGACATTGAAACTTATGTTACACACAACGATTTAAATTTTGTGTTGAGAAAGTTTGAAAATATCAAGACTGTCATTTCCCAATCCTCTTCCCCCAGAAAAAGAATTCTAGCTTATTCCTTTTTAAGAGTGAGAGCTGGCCAATAAACTAACTAATCACAAACCCAAATTTGCATTATTCTGGTATTTTATGTGGCTCAATGTTGATCTGGTATATAGTAAACACTCAATGAAGATATTGTTAACCTTTTTTTGGCACTTGGCATTACACTGTAAACTTATTTTGAGTTTGCTAATAACTAAAATAGTAAAGGCCATTGCACAAAAGGTACCACTTGATCTTGATGCTCGTGCAACTTGCAGACCAATGTAGTTATTTTACCTTGGTACAGTTGTTCAGTGTCAGTCTGTTGAATCTTCATGGATTGGGATTCACTATTCTGCATTCTCAGCATTAATGGGAATGCTATTAAGGGAGGACTAGAAAGAAAGCCACGGAGACCATCCTCATTAACCTCTTTTCTGGCTCACAGTGATCCAGTAAATAGACCTTTTTAGATATGGTCATTCAGTCAATTATGAATATTGCTAATGAAACTCTCATTCAGTCCATGTTTAATTTGTCAGTAAGGATGTAAGGTTAGAAATGGCATAAAATATCTGTCATTTTGACATGTTTTGATGTTTGTATTCTTATTTTAACATGGTTATTTACCTGAACTATGTTAAAGTGAAGTATTTCCCAAGTTTCAAACATTACATTTTTACTCCAATATTAACTTATATATGGATGGGGAATAATATGGCAAATTAATGTGAAAAAATTTATAACTCTATACATTTCTTGTTTGAAAATGTATTTCGCAGTATTTTTTCGGCCAACAGAAGGCAACTGAGAAGAGAGAAGAGATATCTCTTCCTAGTCTTGATCCGAACTATTTAAAGACCTCTCTGAAATGTGTACAAAACAGATTATTTTGTTTTCTCGTTAATTATACTATTTAAAAAATAATTTATATAAGTTTTAATTTTATGAATATGTTTGGTTTCATTAATGAATTTCAAATGAATTTAGTACTTTTAATTTTTAATTAAGTTTATAATCAGTGATATATTAAAAATATAAATATTATTTATATTTTGAGGTCTTATGTCTAAAATGTTCCCTCTTGTTATAGGTAATACTAATTAGTTAGACTCCTGTTGTATAGGTTTTCTATTATGAATAAGTTTATGTGTTTATTTTCCATATATATCTTAATACAACTATTTGGTCATTACTTCAATACGCATAGTTGTTCAGCATAATTTGCAGTTTTACTAATCAAGTAATGGGTCTTTTAAAACATAGTTGAAGGAAACCCAAATGCAGTACAATAGAATTTTTTTTCTTTTTTGCTTTTTACCTTCATTTTTTCCCTTTTCTAATATTCTTTCTTTATATAGATCTGAGTTTCTGACCTGTATAGTTTTCCTTCTTTCTGAAGAATTTCTTTTACATTTCTTGCAAGGGTTTCATTAATTTTTCTCAATTATTTCTCTATTTTCAATTTCATTTGTTTCTTTTATTTTAAAAGCTTTATTGTTGAAAATATTACATATATCCCCCTTTTCCCCTCCATTGACTTTTTCTAGCCCGAACGCATTCCGTACCGCAGGCCTTCACAACATATTGTATGTGACCATGGGTTATGCATACATGTATGCAAGTTCTTTGGTTGATCTCTTTCCACCCACCCACCCTTCCCTACCTTCCCTCTACAGTTGGACAGCCTGTTTCATGCTTCTATGTCTTTGGATCTATTTTTTTTTAAATCAGTTTATTTTGTTCATTACATTCCACATATGAGTGAGAGCATGTAATACTTATCTTTCTCTGACTGGCTTATTTCATTTACCATAATACTCTCCAGGTCCATCCATGCCGTTGCAAATGGTAAGAGTTCTTCTTCTTTACAGCTGCACAGTATTCCATTATGTAAATGTACCACAGATTTTTACCCATTCATCTGCAAATGGGCAATTGGGCTGTTTCCAAATGTTAGCTATTGTAAATTGTGCTGCTATGAGCATTGTTCTGATTGGTATTTCAGGATTCTTAGGATATATATTCCTAGGAGTGAGATGACTGGGTCAAATGGGAGTTCCATGTATAAATTTTTGAGGAAACTCCATACTGGTTTCCACAGTGGCTACACCAATCTGCATTCCCACCAGCAGTATACTAGGGTTCCCTTTTCTCCACATCCTGACAAACACTGTTGTTTGTTGCTTTGTTGATGACAACCATTCTGAAAGTATGAGGTGATACCTCATTGTCGTTTTAATTTGCATCTCTCAGATGATTAGTGAGTTTTAGCATTTTTCATGTCTCTTGGATTTCTGTATGTCTACTTTGGAGAAGTATCTATTTAGGTCCTAGGCCAATTTTTTAATTAGATTGTTTATCTTCCTTTTGTTAAGTTGTATGAGATCCCTGTATATCGTGGAAATTAACCACTTACCGGATGTAACATTGCCAAATATGGGCTCCCTTTCATTTTTTTGATGGTTTTCCTTGCTGTGCAGAAGCCTTTTATTCTGATGTAGTCCTATTTGTTCATTTTCTCCTAAGTTTCCTTTGCCTAAGGACATGTATTGGTAAACATATTGCTGTGAGAGATGTCTGAAATTTTGCTGCCTATGGTTTATCCTAAGATTTTTATGGTTTCACCACTTACATTTAAGTCTTTTGTCCATTTTGAGTTTATTCTTGGATATGGTGTAAATTGATGGTCCAGTTTCGTTTTTGTGCATGTACCTGTCTAATTTTCCCAATACCATTTATTGAAGAGACTCTGTTTACTCCATTGTATGTTCTTGCTGCCTTTGTCAGATATTAATTGAGCATAATGTCTGGGTCAGATTCTGGGTTCTCGGTTCTGTTCCATTGATCTATATGCCTGTTCTTGTGCCAGTACCAGGCTGTTTTGTGTATAGTAGCTTTTTAGTATAACATATATCAGGTATTCTGATTCCTCCAACTTTGTTCTTCTTTCTCAAGATTGCTGTGGCTATTTGGGATCTTTTTTGGTTCCATGTAAATTTTTTTGAGTGTTTGTTTTAGATCTGTGAAATAAGCTATTGGTATATTTTTAGGGTCTTCCATTACATCTTTGTAAAAAATCTTTATTGTTGAAAGTATTACAAAGATCCCCTTTTCTCCCCTATTGACCTCTTCCTGCTCACTCCCTTCTCCCACAGTCCCTCATCACTCCATTGTCTGTGTCCACAGGGTCATGTATGTATGC